>NC_081771.1:2673060-2925560 GCF_963082965.1 Carassius carassius
CAATGTACAACTGGTAACCAAGGCCACTCTTAAAAACAAGGGGAAAGCTTTTGCCAACACCACTTAATTATGGCATAAAATAACAGTAACACACAACATTTTCAATGTATGCATATAACATCAATCGAAAGTCGAAGAGCAAACATAAAATTAATAACTATAACAACAATAATTATAAAAAGGAAACAAAAAAGCCTATAAGAACAAATACAATTGAGGAAATTGTCGTCACTGAAGTTCAAACACAAAATAGTAGGTAAAGGCTGTACCAATATACATTACATTTCCATTTTTTAAGGTGTACCCAAGAATTCGCAGTACCTTCAGAACGCATCTTAGACAATAAAAATGTAACTCATGCCTAACAACCATCCCAAGAACATTATCCATACGAACGGTGCCGTCTTTCAATTTTAGGGGCGAGTGGAACAAAAACGCTACATGGCTTTAAAAAAAAAACATTGAAACATTGTATCGGGTCGAAAATTCAAGTTTTTAGTTCTCTAATGGGAAAACAAACATTACATTTTCAGTAGTAGCAAAACATGATCTCAGTTCAGCACTATTAAAATGGCATATTTCTATAATTCCATGTCAAACACCTGGTGCATTCTTGTTCTAAAAAAGTTTATGTACATCTAAAAATGAGATTTAGAGAGATAAGAACGTCAGTGCTGACGTACAGGGTGACACTAATGACTTTCCCTTTTACACTTTAACACCAGCAATACAAGAAAAACTGATGCTTGAACTCAAAACTAAAGGATCTGACATGTAATTCAGAGAAGAAGAAAAACAAAAGGTACACAGTGCAGATACATTGTGATGGTGAAAAAAAAGAAAGACTTGAGTAAAAAACAGCTTGGAAAAACAAACATTCTCTTCAAGGTTTTAAAAAGCACCAGATACGACAGCAATGCAACATCCTCTGACTTAAAAAGACAAAACAACTCCAAAGTATTGTTCCAGGATTAAATGTTTAAAATCTCGACGGGCAGCACTTTGTTTGTACCAGAGTGACATTCACACTTGACTTTTCCTCGGTTCATGCATCTCGTGAAAGCTTCGATGAACAGCAGAGTTAAATACTTTGTCACCTTGTAGCATAAAAGAAATTGATCGCTTTATCTATTCCTACTAGTTTATGTCAAGAGGTAGTCAAAAGGCACTTCAGAGTATCAATCGATTTGTGTTGTTTGAAGAAAGGCACTCACTCACATTTGGGTCAACTACTCAAAATCCTTTAGTACCTGCAAAACGGTTTCTGACGCCTTTTGTCTTGTTCAAAGGACAGCCGATGAAACAAGTAACATCTGCAGTTATTCAATTAAATAAAGTCCAGGCATTGTTTTCCTGAACTTTAACTGCAGTGTGTTTGCAGTACGTCCGTCCTTTATAAAGATGAACATAAACCCTCTGCTGGCCGACCTGGTCCTCAATTACACATCAGGAAATCTCACAAAACCTGGCGACAACATGTCCATTTCATATTTCACCCCAAAATCAAAAGAAAAAAGTTACAATTATTTTTTTCTTTATTAAAATGCATTAAAAAAAACTTTTTTTTTCTTTTTTCCATTACGACAATATATTGAAGATCATTAATCACATTGCTTCCTAAAAACTTTTTACTGTAATACAAAAAAAGCACTGCCTTTATCCTAATTTTTCTAATTTTAAAAATGTATAAATTAGCATTTTCTCTTGTACTATGATAAGAATTTCGGGAGAAATTTTGTGGTTCTTGAAAATAACATACAAAAGTGGTCTTTTTTTTTTTTATTTTAGGGTAAAATGAGACATTTCTTTGTGAGATTCACCCTTATATCACTGTAAAATGCTGCATGTAATATTCACAAACAGCACACATTCTTTCCCATCAAAACACATTCACATTCCCTCCGTGGAGACACAACGAAGCTCAAAAGACATCTATGATCTGTATATGCAACAAAACCAACGTGACCCATTAAGTATTTAAGGCATTTTAAAACAAATACAAAAAAGTTTTTTTTTAGTTTTTTTTGTTGTTGTTGTTTTTTTTTTACAGAGTAATACTATATGTTTTATGTCCTCAAAGACTCAAATTCTGTACCAGGTTTAGAACAAAAGCAAAACATTTGGTTTTTTGTAACATTTAGGCGTATTCCTCCGATGTTTGGACAATTTGGCATATTCCTCCATACGTGTGATGGAGGGACTGTGCAAAGCAACAGAAGTCTGTTGTCGGCGCTAGTCTTTAATGAGCCGATAGACGTGGTATTGTGCCCCGTGTTCACTCGTCGAAACTTCAAATACAAACGCTATACACAGCAGAGTCTCCTGGGTTTCCCTGTTGGTCACCACCTGCAGCAGAACAAACAGAGAAGAAAAACTCAACATCTCTGAAGAGAGCATTTATTATTTCCAAGCAATAAACATTAAAATAAAATGAGGTATTATTACAATATCATTATAGGATAATGTAAAACATTATTTTTAATTTTGTAAACTTTATTTTATAAAGTATTTAATATTTTCTATAATTTCCAATAAATCACAGAATTTTTTTCCCCCATTTATTCTCATCATAAATTTGATATTACTATGAATATTAATATAATGTCAACATGATTGTGATTATTATTTTCAAGCAATAAACAATAACAATAAATTATTATATTATATAACAATTTTTATTATCATATCATCGTCATTAAATAGTAAACATGTTCATAGTTATCTGATAATTATAGATTTAGAAAAACATGTTTTAGAAAACATTTCTACTGTGTTATAACGGTGGCAGTTTTTCTGATCATAAATGATATATTACTTTTATTAAGATTATCATTACCATCAACATCATTATTACATACATAATTGAAAATATTTGATTTGGTCTCTCCCATTAATTACAACAATGTCTTATTTAATGAATTAAATTAAATCTAGATCATTGATATGCCTCTTTTTAAACATGTTATAAAAAATATTTTTTCATTTCTTTAGGTAAAAAAACAACAACGTGTGGACATGTAAAACAATACAGATAATTCTGAAGATGACAGGGGGTTAAAGTCTTCACTTCACTTTGAAATCTCGGTGTTTTACCTGTAAGATGGTGAAGTTTTCTAATACGCTGTTCATCATGTATTTCTCAGGCAGGTGCTTGAGCTTGTGGATGAAGTTGATCATATATTCACACATGGGAGAGCGATGGATCCGATATAAACACTTCCCTCCCTCGGCACGAGCATACTCGGTCTGTAAACCCAATAAAGCACGGTCAGATATGAGAAACACTAGCACTTCTCAGTCAGTTAAAGGCTTACTGACCTCCACTTTTTCCACCACTTGCTTCCCGAAAGAGCAGACTTTGGTTGAGACGGTGATGGTCATGTTCTCTGAGCTGCTGTACTGACTGCTGACTCCGTAGAAGGAGCCCGGTCCATCCTGAACGCCGCTGTTGTTCAGATCCGCCTGAGAAAGAAAACCAAACTCAGTACTGTGGTGCAAGTGATGCAACAAGCAACTAGATTCAAGCTGCACGATTTAAGGCAGGGTTTCCCAAAGTGGAGTCCGTGAGTTGGTGTGCATGGTATGCCTACCATTAAATACCATTAACGAATTAATAAAAACATAATAATAATTCAAACATTTTTGCAAAGAAATGTTACAGGTTAATACAAATGTGATGTAAATGTAAAATCTTAAATGTATAAAAATAATTTTGGGGGAAATCCTGTATAAAAAAAAAACTTTTTTATTTCATTGTAAATTACAGTAATATACATTTTTAGGATTTGTTGACAGTAATAATAGCAATAGCTGTGTAAATACTACAGAAACTTTAAAACTGAAAAAAAAATAAAAGTTTTTAAAGTTAAACATTCAAAATGTGCCATTAAATAATATATATGATATAATTACTTAAAATCTCAGGGGGTACTTAAGAAAAAGAAACAAAATAGAAATTCCTTAATCTATGTAGTAAATATTTTAGGGGGTTCGGCTGTCAAAAAAGTTTGAAAACCCCTGATTTAAGGACTCATTCATATCTGTAGCAATAACAAGGCAGGTACAGTATATATCAAAATACCACTAAAGTGCTTTTCTGTGATGGTTTTCATCACTTAAATGACATGCACACACCCAAAATTTGACGAGGAAGAAGGCGTTTTGAGGGCCCTTCTCGTACAGCTCCTTGAGTCCTCCCGTCTTCTCTGGGAACTTGTCGTAGATTTGTCGGATGTCCACCGCCTCCAGCAGAGGGTCGCTGTAGGAGGGGTTGGTCTGGCCAATGTGAACAAACAGGTGTTTGCTGTACTGTAAAAGGACATTTCAAATATATCGTGAGCCGTCTGTATTTCTGTATGCAACTTAAGCTTCACTAATAAAGTTGATCTATGCCAGTGGTTCTCAACTCCAGTCCTCGGGAGCCACCGCTCTGCATATTTACTATGTTTCTGAATCTGACACACACAGTTCAGTTCATGGATATATCTCCTAACAAGCTGATGATCTGAATCAGGTGTGTTACTCTAAATAAGGGAGACATACAAAATGTGATGAGCACTTGAGTAGAGGACCACTAGTCTATGCTATATCTGTCTTGTTTTGAACAAAGAAATATGTAAAAACAAGTCAATTAAACCAAAAGTCAGCGACAATGTAATTACAGCTAAAGGGGAAAAACCAAATACTGAGAAATTCTTGAGGATTCATCATTTAAACAAATTTGTCAACAACATATCTAATTGTTTATTAATTTAATTGATAGTGTTACAGTGGATGGCTAGAAAAATGATGTATACATTATATACAGTCTGAGAATGGATGTAATAATATACTTATTAAAACACTTGATCTTTAATTTTTTTTACATTTAAAATGAGTCACTAATTATTATTAATAAAAAACGTTTATTAATACATGTATTCATATATTTTTTTAATTCTCCAGGATATCAGCATATTTGTGGAGTGCTCCTGTCTACTCACAGAGTCCTGGTCTTGCGGGACCTCCATGAACGCGGAGTACTCCAGAAGACGCAGTTTGGAGGAGGCGATGGTGCGATCCTGCCACACGGGCACTGCAGTGGCAACTGGTGGCAGAGGAGGGGCCAGAGACTCATATGCTGCACAAACACAAGGGGGCGCCAGTGAAGACTCAGCCATGCACATAAACAGAAGAAACCGAAGCGGGGTGGGCTGTGCTCAAAATGAACTACTAGTGCACTAGTATACTTACCTAAGGGTGCTTGAACAGGTCCAGGTATGTTTGAGTAAGGAGTTGGTGCAAATGGCTTGATGCTGAAAAAGTGTTTTGTTAGAATCAAAGTTGCTTGTGCAAAACTTGTACTTGTTACAAAGTGCACATGAAAAGATCATTTACTTGGGTTAAACATCACCTTATCAGGGTACCCACACTTTTTGACCATTTCCAGACATTTGTAATTACTGGATAAGGATTGTTAAAAATCATTTTGATGAAACGGATTTGAAAATGAATCATTTACAGATCAACCAGTTCAACTGAAAGAACAGAGTCAAAAAATGATTCACTTACAAATCAAACATCAGTTTGACTTGTAAACAAGCCTTATGCTAGACAAGAGCAATATCCAGCTGATTATTAATTTCATTATACTAGATATTGATTTGATAACTAGAAAAATTTATATTCACTATAGAAATGGACAAGATTTTCAAAAATATATACTCTGAAACTAGAAATGGAACAAAATTTCTTTTTTAAATCATTATTTCTTGTTCACATATTTATTAATTTGGTATATAGTTGTGAGATATACAGTATAGTGGACAATAAGCCAGTCATTATCACCAAAATCAAGACCAAGATCAAGACTTTGCGTCACATCGTCAACTGTTTGATTACCAAGATTCTTCAAAATAACTTCTTTGTTGCAGAAGAAAGGAACTCATTCAGGTTTGCATTTTTGGGTGAACTGTTCCTTTAATTTCCAGTCCTACAAAACACAAATTTCCTGATATCTTCCAGTTGTCTATGACCTTGGGAACCCTTTGTTATTGTTTTTCCTTTGAAGGTGGGATACTTCAACACCTTGGCACTTCACTTATCCCACAACTGTTTGTTTTGGCCGTATCAGCTAAGCGTAAGTTCTCCTACTTCAGAGTGAAAGTGTAATATGACAGAAGTCATGTGTGCTAGATCACGTCTGATAACACACATGCTCAAGAGATTTCAGGGAAAAAAGAGACTACAGAGCCAACAATGTAGAGAGGAATCAGTCTGCCAGTGAATGATGTTGGGAATAAAAACCAGAACCCAGACAGAGCAGCATACTAAAATCTGTCTCAAATGGCATTTCCTGCACCCCTACTGAATCTACAGTAAATCTAACCACGTTTTAGCTTAAACTGTGAGCTTGAAATCTGAAACAAATATGATAGAAAAAAATGGCCGCTACAAAATAATAAGAGTTCCCTACTTTTAACCATCAATGAATTTCGATGACTTTTTCAGTTGCTTGCTATTACTAAGCACTGCACAGAGAAATTCCTAACCAATTAAAAATAATTAAGAGCTAAGCATCAAGAACAGTTCATATTATAGAAATGGATTACTTTTTCATAACTTGATGAATTTCCATGACTTTTTTAGGCACAGGAAGTTTCCTGAAATTATTGCAATATTATTTATTAGTATATTATCATGTATTATTTTATAATTATATAATAATACTTTCTATATTTTCCATGTGCATAGTAATATTGTGCTCATTTTTACCAGCGGTCCTCAAAAAACTGATTTACAAACAATTGACGAAGACATTTTTTCCCCCTATTCAAACCAGCGTGGTTATTGTTAACTAAAACTATTAAAAATACTTTTTTGTTAATTGAAGTAAAGCTAAAATAAACTAAATAAAAAATCTAACGAAAGACATGAAAGGTTGCTTTTGCAGCTAAATAAAATAAGTTTAAACTGAAGTACCAAAATAACAGAAATTACAATAAAAGCTAAAAATAAATATATCTATAAAAAAAAAAACTAAACTCATTTTATTTTATGTTCATTCAAAATATCAATGAAATCTATAATAGTATATAAATAATATTAAACTAACACTCTCTTAAACTCAAGAGATACAAGTTTGAATCTGTCAAATAATAAACAGTTAGATCTATTATACAGCTGTCAATGGAATCTGAACCAGATTTCCATCGCTAGCAGTGGATCAAGCTAGCGAAAGATCAGTTCAAGCTCTGTGGAGGGAACTTACGCGTAGCTGGTGCGGCCAAGCCCAGGACTTCTTCCTGGATTGTGCTTAAGAACCAGCCTGATACATAAGAACGTAATCCATTAAACGTGCCAAATGCACAAACACAGACAAACACGTATGAACTCATGAGTTACTCACTCCTCAGAGGGTCCGGGTTGACCTGGGATAGGGGTCGGCCAGAACTGGAAAAGCAGCAATGAAAATAAATTAAATTGCTCCATAATTTGTGTACCTTCCAGGTAACTTCCAGGTTAAGTACAATCTAAATCGTACCCTTGCAGTTGGAGGGTAAGGGGACTGTGGAAGAGGCGGAAGAGGTTTTCTGATTAGACTCGGAGACACGATCTGAGCGGAGGAAAGTGCCGCCATGTTCTGGAGAGCTTTGTCTTTGGACGCTTGATCCTGAGGAGACGGAGACACAGGTCAGCAGAATAATCCAGAAGAAAATACAGAAAAAATCTATTTTTGATTTTAATTTTAATTAATGCAAAGCAGCCTGCTGATTTATGATTAAGTTAGATAAAAAGCATCGGAAGAAGGGGAAATAATAGGAGATCAGAGAGCACCAAATGAATCACAAAGAGAATTAGATTAACATTTACAGTGTTTGCAAGACAGCGATTAAAAAGTGTTAAAGTTTCAGGTAAGTTGATGTTTTAGGCTTCAAATGTCTTGTTTTCTTTCAGATGTGCATGAAAATCAGCACATAGAGCTGCAAAACCATCTCTACCACATTAAAAAAATAACCACAATACATACAGTCGTGGCCAAAAGTTTTGAGAATTACATAAATATTGGAAATTGGAAAAGTTGCTGCTTAAGTTTTTATAATAGCAATTTGCATATACTCCAGAATGTTATGAAGAGTGATCAGATGAATTGCATAGTCCTTCTTTGCCATGAAAATTAACTTAATCCCAAAAAAACCTTTCCACTGCATTTCATTGCTGTCATTAAAGGACCTGCTGAGATCATTTCAGTAATCGTCTTGTTAACTCAGGTGAGAATGTTGACGAGCACAAGGCTGGAGATCATTATGTCAGGCTGATTGGGTTAGAATGGCAGACTTGACAT
Organism: Carassius carassius; assembly: GCF_963082965.1. Taxonomy (NCBI): domain Eukaryota; kingdom Metazoa; phylum Chordata; class Actinopteri; order Cypriniformes; family Cyprinidae; genus Carassius; species Carassius carassius. The sequence continues at coordinate 2,681,384 of NC_081771.1, forward strand.
GTTAAAAGGAGGGTGATGCTTGAAATCATTGTTCTTCCATTGTTAACCATGGTGACCGGCAAAGAAACGTGTGCAGCCATCATTGCGTTGCATAAAAATGGCTTCACAGGCAAGGATATTGTGGCTACTAAGATTGCTCCAAAAATCACCAATTTATAGGATCATCAAGAACTTCAAGGAAAGAGGTTCAATTCTTGTAAAGAAGGCTTCAGGGCGTCCAAGAAAGTCCAGCAAGCGCCAGGATCGTCTCCTAAAGAGGATTCAGCTGCGGGATCGGAGTGCCACCAGTGCAGAGCTTGCTCAGGAATGGCAGCAGGCAGGTGTGAGCGCATCTGCACGCACAGTGAGGCCAAGACTTTTGGAAGATGGACTGGTGTCAAGAAGGGCAGCAAAGAAGCCACTTCTCTCCAAAAAAAACATCAGGGACAGATTGATCTTCTGCAGAAAGTATAGTGAATGGACTGCTGAGGACTGGGGCAAAGTCATATTCTCCGATGAAGCCCCTTTCCGATTGTTTGGGGCATCTGGAAAAAGTCTTGTCCGGAGAAGAAAAGGTGAGCGCTACCATCAGTCCTGTGTCATGCCAACAGTAAAGCATCCGGACACCATTCATGTGTGGGGTTGCTTCTCATCCAAGGGAGTGGGCTCACTCACAATTCTGCCCAAAAACACAGCCATGAATAAAGAATGGTACCAAAACACCCTCCAACAGCAACTTCTTCCAACAATCCAACAACAGTTTGGTGAAGAACAATGCATTTTCCAGCACGATGGAGCACCGTGCCATAAGGCAAAAGTGATAACTAAGTGGCTCGGGGACCAGAATGTTGAAATTTTGGGTCCATGGCCTGGAAACTCCCCAGATCTTAATCCCATTGAGAACTTGTGGTCAATCCTTGAGAGGCGGGTGGACAAACAAAAACCCACTAATTCTGACAAACTCCAAGAAGTGATTATGAAAGAATGGGTTGCTATCAGTCAGGATTTGGCCCAGAAGTTGATTGAGAACATGCCCAGTCGAATTGCAGAGGTCCTGAAAAAGAAGGGCCAACACTGCAAATACTGACTCTTTGTATAAATGTCATGTAATTGTCGATAAAAGCCTTTGAAACGTATGAAGTGCTTGTAATTATATTTCAGTACATCACAGAAACAACTGAAACAAAGATCTAAAAGCAGTTTAGCAGCAAACTTTTTGAAAACTAATATTTATGTACGGTAATTCTCAAAACTTTTTGCCACGACTGTAGTCCAATGGCAAATCAGTATGCAAATGTGATGATGTCATTGCTATTAGATTTTAGAATGCTGAATAAAAAAAAAGAAGAAAAAAAAAGAGCAAGTCAATTAGATATTTTCACATTCTTTGAATTCATTACAAAATAGGACCTATAATATGTAGTCTATAAAAATGTAAATCATATAGCAAACCCATGGGCAAAACTACTGTTAAAGGTTGTTCATCCAAAAATAAAGAAATTAATATTTGGAGAAATAAAGCATTACATCACTTGCTCACCAATGGATCCTCTGCAGTGAATGGGTGCCGTCAGAATGAGAGTCCAAACAGCTGATTAAAACATCACAATAATCCACAAGTAATCCACAACATTCCAGTCCATCAATTAAAAAGCCAAAAAGTTGAGTTTGTGAGAAACAAATTTGTCATTAAGATGTTTTAACTTAAAACCTTTGTTGAAATATGTGTTCTCTATTCATAATATTTCTTTCTCCAGTCAAAAGGTCAAAAGTATGCACAGACCAAGGACCATTTACAACAACAAAAAAAGGTCTAAAACAGCTCTAAACACATGTTGAAATAGTTTATTCTGATGTGAAGACAACAGGATAAGGACTTTTTCAATGGAGGAAGCGTTATTATTGACTTTTGGCCAGAAAGTTAAAATACTTTAATGGTGGATTTGCTTCTTACAAGAATGCAGCTTTTCACTTCACAAGACATAAACTGATGGACTGGAGTTGTGTGGATTACTGTGATGTTTTTATCAGCTGTTTAGACTCATTCTGACGGCACCCATTCAATGCAGAGGATCCATTGGTGAGCAAGTGATGAAATGCAAAATATGTTCTAATGAATAAACAAACTATCCTGATGTTGAGGACATTTTCAACAAATTGAAATTTTTAGGTGAACTATTCCATTGCCTTGTGAAAAATATAATTATGTAGTTCCTTCAATATTAGGTACTAAACCTGAAGACTGCCTTTAACCCTATTAAAATCATGTTTAGTAATAAGAGTCTTTGGATTTCAGTTCCGATAAGAAGAGGATAAAGGCAAAAGCAATACATGTATCTGACAGATAACAATTACTGTGCAGCCAGCAAAGCAAAAGCAACATATACTGGCCCGGGATGTCAAACAAACACACATTTTTGGACCACTTTACAGTTTTGTCTCACCAGTCAAGCACTGAATCTGGTCAGGCTCTTTTTTCATGGATATTAAATTATACCCCATGAAAAACCCGCCCCGCAAATGAAAGCAACATAACTATACGTTTGGCATGACATTCCAGTTTTCCAGAGGCTGAGCGTGTAGCATGTCACTTTGCATCACAATAAATGAACGCAGATAATAAAAAGACTTGGAAGCACAACCACAATAAGTGGTGTTGCTTCACAATTACGTTTCTTGAATTTATAAAGCCTGTATTATCTGCAGTACATCGTAAAAACAGAGGGACGACATGGAAACTTCAGAGAGCAAAACGGCCATTCATATTATTGACACAAGATTCATGAGAAATCTATGCACACCGCAAGGCCAGAGAATTGGACTTTATTATGGCAGTGTTGGATGTAAGCTGAACCTGTGCAGGACAGCCAAGCAAAGCAAAGCAAAAATAAATAAAAAAAAATCAACAATAATTTGCACAATTCAAATCCACACTTACCAAGTTCATGGCCTAAATCAAAAGAAAGAAAGACCATTAGTACAATATTTTGAAAGCAATTTTTCTAAACCTATTGTCTCTGACAACAAAGTTTGAGATGCATGCTAACTACATGAAAGTCATTCTATTCTAAACCTTTATCAATTCTGTTCTATTCTAGATCTCTTCTAGAACTAATTTTCTTGATGTTAAAATTAGGGGTGAAATGATCCATCGATATGGAATGATACATTAAATGTCTAACGATGTGATTTATAGATGCCACACATAAAATATCAATATCTGTAGTATAAATATGCCTTATTTTGACACTGTCCACATTTTCACCAATGTCCGTGTATGCATTACCGCCAACGCGTGCATTCTCGTTCAAACTCACATGTTGGGGCATAAAAGATGCTTTTTTTGTGCATGAATGAACAAATACAGACAAAATTACATTAACATGTGCGCCTTGGCAAATATACTAGTAAACGGTTAGGTGTATGTCTTAACGTAAACAGTTGAGAAAAAAAAATGCATGTGTACATGTGCATCTCAAAAAATTTGAATATCATGGAAAAGCTCTTTATGTTTTTGTAATAAAAAAATAAATAAAAAATTCAGTATCTCAAAAAAATTTGAATATGATCTCAAAGATCACTAAAAAGATATTAACAAAACAGAAATGTTCAAGATCTCCATAGCAGGTTTAATTATTCACTGCTGAGGCATTATTGAAGCCTTGATAGAGGTCTTCAGCTCCTCTGTATTGTTTGTCAGATGTTACTCATCTTCCTCTTCACAATACCCCATAGATCCTCTGTGAGGTTCAGGTCAGGTGAGTTGGCTGGCCAATCAAGCACAGTAATATTATGGTCAGCAAACCACTTGGATGTGGTTTTTGGCACTCTGGGCAGGTGCTAAAGTCCTGCTGTAAAATGCAATCAGCATCTCCATAAAGCTTGTCAGCAGATGGAAGCATAAAGGTAGATGGCAGATCTCCTGGTAGATGGCTGCACTGATTTTGGACTTGATAAAACACAATGGACCAACACCAGTAGATGGCACCCAAATCATTACTGACTTCACATTGGACTTTAGATTCTGTGCTTCTTCAAGTCTTCTTCCAGACTCCAGACCTTGATTTCCAAATGAAATGCTACATTTATTTTCATCTGAAAAGAGGACCCTGGACCACCGAGGAACAGTCCAGCTCTTTTTCTCTTTACCCCAGGTGAAATGCTTCTGACATTGTCTGTCAGTCAGTCTGTCTGTCATGTCAAGTCAGTAGTCTTTCCCATAATTGTGGTTGCATGTTCTAAACTGGCCCAAAAGGTACCCCATATTTATTCTCAAAATTAATACAACTAATTAAGCACAAAAAGGAATATTCTAATTTTTTGAGATACTGAATTTTTAATTTTCCTAAGCTGTAAGTCCAAACCATCAGAATTAAAACAAAAAACTCTTGAAATAGGTCAATATTATGTTTTTGAACAATGAATCCAGAATATAAGAAAGTTTGCTTTTTTCAATTCATTTACAAAAAATAAAAGACCTTTTCAAAGATATTTTAATTTTTTTAGATGCACCTGCATAAGTATATAGGATCTGTGCTTTTCTTAAAGTGAAAGCAGACTAAACTATCAAAGGAAAAAAAATCTCACTGATTTTGACTGAACAACTTTTAAGGATTAATCTATATTTAATTTATACACTGAATACTATTCAGTGTTATTTAACATTTGATTATTACATTTCTGTACCTGAAAATGTATTGTAGATCTACCTGAAAAGCACTGTTTATTTAATTTGTGTCTGTTATATTCTATTTATTTTCGGCTATTGCTTAACTTGGTTATCTATAGAAAATATTTTAGCACTGAGCCCCTGTGGATGGTTGTTTAAAATCAGAATATAATATAATAATATCAATATATTGATTGATATATCACCTGAATCAAATCGTATCATATCACTTTTTGAAGTATCGGCAAATATCGTAACGCTGGATATAAGAATTGATATCATATCGTATAGCATTGTGATGAACCATCCGATTTACACCCCTACTTAAAATGGCTTAGATATAATGTGAAAAAGTTTCAGGCAAAAATGGTCATACTTTGTTAAAAGAAAAATGGCACATCCATTTGTTTTATTTTTTATAATCTGACTGAAAAAAATAATAATCTAATAAGCTCTAATAAAAAAAAAATGCTTTTCTGCAAATAATTTACTTATGTTGTAGTTCATGAATATACTGGCAGAGGGCGCCAAACACTACAATCTAAAATCACTAAAAATACAATGCAAATACTATATATTATTGTTTAGAATTCACTGCTTATGTAAATTATATTTATGCTATTTTGCAATCTCACCCACTTATCCTCAATGTAAGGCAAAACATAAATAAGTCCAATATTTTATTCTAACTTTGTGCAATCCTGATTAAAATCACTTAATACACAATTTACACATTTATAAAATGTAAAGTTCTTTAAACAAAGCCTTTTTACCATAAACCAACTATATTACAAATTCTCTCCCTCTCTGTCTCGCTGTACACACACACAGATAGTAATATTGAATTTAATTTCAACAAAATTGTTTACATCACAGCCAGACTCATAACAATCATCATCTAAAAAACCCGTATCGGTCGACTGCATTACTATATTGTGTTATCCAGAACTTTTTCAGACAGATTTTTACAAGTGAAAACTAAGTATTGGTGACAGATACATAGAGTCTGGATGCAAGGAAAAGGAAGGTTGAAGAAAGGTTGAAAGCCAAAGGGCAAAGATCTCAGCCATTCATGCACCTTTAGCCTCTACGACCACCAGCAGCGCCAAACACAAAGCACAACACTACATGACACAGCTTTCCATAGCACTTTCAACTTTCTGCAGCAAATATTGACGCAACCACTCATTGTTAAAGATTTTATTCAGCCAATAGATAACTGGAACTTATAGCAATCTTTTATTGGTTTTTGCAAAGGCAACTGCTGTTAAGCCCCGCCCCACCCGCAGGAAAGCGCATACCTTCAGCTTTGACTGTATCTCGCGAGATTTTCTCCGGGCAAGAACCTGCAAATGGCTAGAAACCTGCAGAACAGAAAAGCCAAAGAGGAGGAAAAGAAAAAGAGGAGGAAGAGGAGGAAAAAGAGAGAGAAGCCGTAACCAAAGAGGGAAAAGATGTGCATTTCTAACCTACCTTTATACCTGCTTGATACTCTCGAACTTTCTTCCGTGCTAACACCTGTATGTGACTAGATACCTGAAGATATTCGAGATGGTTTAACAAAAACATACATGAGAACAGTCACAACACACTATTTGCTTTGAGGAATATTCAACTACTGAACATAAAACTGTCATTAAATCTTATTTGTTGTTATGTAAACAAATATTTTGTGCAATCGATGGTACATATAAAGAACATACCTGTTTTCTTGTACGGGTTTTGCCTGTTCTCAGCTTGATGTATCTCGCAATAAGTTCATTGCGGCCTGAGAGGAAATAAAATTTTCTGTAAGTTTCATAGTGACCAAAAGGTGGCGACAAAAGCAATGAAAGAGAAAACATCTCTCAACAACACTACCAGACTTCATGAGACTGAAACCCCAAATAGAAAACTACTGAAGTAAAGCTTTTGGCTTTATATAGAATATTTGCTTGCTTTAAATGACGGGAGGGGGAACATGCTTCACATATGACCATTTTAAAAACTGCTGCAATCAGTCATTTTGTAATAAAAGCAGTATCCATAAAATCATCTAATAAAGATAAATAATGGCACTTATTCAATGCAGTTTGTAATATGCATCACCAAATACATATTAAGTGAACATGATATACATCATATTTTCAGTCCAATGCCTATTAATGTCACGGGTGTTGAAATATAAAATAAACTTGACAAAATTGTTAAGATTTCTAATTTATTCTAAATTGATTTAATTTATACTAAAGTAAGTGTTTTAAGGATGTTTAGATTTAGTTTCCTGGAAAAACATAATTAAGAATTTTTTTTTGTAAATGTTCCACGCTTTATATGTGCCATTTTTGTAACGTAATAGATTAATTTAAAGGTGCACTAAGCAATTTTGATAAAAACGCTTTTGACCGCAGTGTCGGACCATGTCCCTAAACACACTTGCAGCCAATATACAGTTATATATACTACTAGCCCTGTGTAAATTGCTAGAATTATTTATGGTGTACTTCAGACTTATCCCTTAATAAAACATGAACAAATACATGGTGAACTACTGTATTTATTACACTATTTTTTATTATCTGACATGAATTTGACAGTAATATTATTTATTTTCTTAAGCGAAAAAGAACTTCAAATGCAGCCAAAAATCGAACACCGCAAACTAAAAAAGGTATTTTAGTTTTACAATATAACTGTTTAAAAAACTGCAACAAATAAGTCTAGGAATATAAAAAAATTATATATTAATCAGATAATCTCTTTACAACAAAGCAAGTAAAAAACAAGCAACCGTCTGGGCATAGTTATTATTATTAATAGAGACGTATTATTATTACTACATAGAGACATATATAACAGTAGCTTAATATATTGTCAATTTACTCACGTTAAACCAAACATTTATTTTGATGGGTTGCCATGAAGATCTTTGAGTGTCTGTGTTTATGATATGACAGTTTTCTCAAATGAAACGGTAAATTCTCATGAAGTGACGGTTTATGCGTTCGTGTCCTCATATAGTGACACACGGCATGAGACTACAAAACAGCGAGCTCCCGCTCATCTGTGCCCGTCACCCACAGAGATGTAGAATTTGCAGGACTAATATTTAAATAGTATTTTGCAGTTTAATATTCATAGACAACAATAGTATATATTCGGCTACAGTCTGGAGCCCTGCGCTTAGACTAACACTGAAGTGACTGAACACAGCTGCAGGTACAGAATATACTCGGGAGTCTGTAACTTACTAACGTTACAGGTACAACAGAGACGCTGGTATCATCACATTTGTTTTATTTTTAGCACCGACTTGGTAGTGAAGGGCTAGTACTTGTGGCATCCCTAGTCGCCGTTTTACTGTCTGGTTGGTCCAGTCTGAAGTACTGCTAAACAGCGGACATACTGCTAATGCTTTTTAATTTCTTCTTCGCTGCTCTAAACAGGGGTTGCTTGTGGCAACACAGCACAACTTCCTGTGTTTGCAATGCATTCTGAGCAGTGAAGAACCACTGTGCAGCAGTTAGGCAAAGCTAGCAGTCATAACTAGGTCTTGTTTAAGAAAATGGTATCAGATCGGTATATGGGTTCATGTACTCGCCGATGCCAGAATTTGTTATGGTATCGGTGATATTTCCAATACTAGTATCGGTGATATTTCCGATACTAGTATCGGAATCGGATACTAGTACTTTACTTTATACTAATCAAATATTCTTACAATCAAACCACACTCACACTACCAGGGACACGCAACGACAAAGTGACAAGATCCCATTCATTTCAATGGAAAGCTGGCGATTTCCGGTGACACGAGTGACGGTGGCTGTTGGCGATGGATGGGGCACGTCCAGCGACGCAACAAAGTTCAGAATCCTTCAACTTTATGCAAATGAAGAGCGACTTTCGGGAGCGAACGCCAATAGGAAAGAAGATCATGTGACCATTATCCTCTCAGCTCAGCAGTGTGAAGGAAATGAGGCTGATACTTGCCGTCATCATTCATTTTTGTGTTTATGTATGGATTCAATTTATGCATTTATGCACAAAATGTTTGTATTTAGCGGGAAGAAAACTGATTCACTGTCAGTGTGAGAATGCCCAGCAGCTTAACTACTAAAACTCATGGGGCATTCAGCACCCCCTTGAGGAAGACAACTTTGCTTTTTATATCAACAATTTTTTGCTAGCAACATTCGCTGCCCATTGATTAGCAGCCATTAAAGTGTTTTCCCATTTCTGCCTTGGAGTGAAAAAAAAAGTGAAATAAAGTTAAAAATATAATTAGCAAGATATAAGAGCACATTATGAAAAATAAAGTTGCAAATTTATATCGAAAATATAAGTTTTTTTAAGTCTATCTAAAAGTTGCAATTACATTTTTTTTTTTACTCGAGGCGGAAATGGTTTTCCACAGAAGAGAGACCACTGCACTGATTTGAGTTTCTGCACACCCTTCCCCAGACACACCCTCCCTCTCTCGCACTCGCTCTCCAAGCCTCCGCATTCCTCGCATTCCACTGCGCCTGTGACATCTGCCCCACACAACTTGATTTGATGAGGGCAACAGCCTGGAGCACGCATTCAGAGAGCGAGAGAACGGCCCGAAAAGAGCGAGGGAGCGAAAGAGAGAAACAAAGTGCTTTGCTGTTTCTGCCAGCAACTGGCAGCTGAAGATCATCTCATCCTACCAAACGGACACCCACACCTGCCACGAACCATCTCAGCAGGAGGTGTCCCATATTCCCACCTCCCAGCTCTGATTCCCTCATCAGGTTTCTTCTCAACCTTAGAGCACGTCTGGAAAGGAAACTCAACCAGGAGTGTTTTGGTTCAGGAATAACACCTGAAAACTTTTTGGCATGGTTAAACCTCCTAGCCAGTCACTGGAAGGTTGCTGGATAAAATCCCTGCTTATCTCATCCTTCAAATGCCTTTCATGCTCTGCTGAGACAGTTTACCAGAACGTGCTGTTGAGCAGAAATGAAACTCAAGGTGGGTCAGAAGGGTGGATGGTACTTGGTCCACAGTACTTGGTGGAAAAATATCTTACAGGTGGAAAATATCTTGAAGCTGTAACAACTATGAAACCAGACAGACGGCATTTCTGCCATTCAACTGGGCTGGAAATCAACTTGGCAAAGCTAAGATGCTGAGAAGTGGAGATTAGGGAAGGCACTGGTAGCATCAGAACTTGTACTAAAATTGTGTAAATTTCAGTTTAGGCATGACAATTTGGTGCACAAGATGTCCATGTTCTACAATGGCTAATGTTTACTTATCAGCTTTATTTCTCCTAAATGCAACTCTCACAATTGTGACCTTACATCATTTATTTCTTAGGACATAAACAGGCTTTCCTAATAGGTCACATTGTGAGATCCAAAAATACAATTCTGCAATATAAGTTGCTATTAGAAGATGTAATGTCTCAAATGCAACTGCAAAACTAAAGTTAATGCTCTTGGAAGCATTTCATGCAGAAAGCATGAAAAAATAAAATGAAACTTAATTCAAAGCATAACAACTAAAACAAGTTGTCTCAATGCAACACACTTATTTCCAGTCATCAATGTTGGTGTAGTAAAAAGAGGCGGCTCTGCACTTCACATTAAACTGCTGTGTTTTTAGGCCCAATCCAGGTGGTGTTAACAGGGCCAGAGCAGACGGCGTTCCCGTGTCCTTACATCAGTGACGGTATTATGAGCGATGTCGTCATTCTCCTCGTGAGTGGGCTTCTTCAGTAGCAGATGACCACATGTAAATGGATAAGGTGTTTATAGTCACAGGAGAGATCAGGCTCTCCATGAGGTCGGCATTTGCTTTCCTGGAGATGGCGAGAGCAATGAGTGTCAACAACATGCTGGGATTTGTTTACAACTTCAATTATTAATAAATCAAATTTGTGGGATTTCACTTTATTGGCACAGTAACTGCGGCTAGGTGCGGTTAATTACTTGACATGTCAAATCAACTCACCAACCCGCTTTCACTTGAAATAAACCACTAAACCGGTGGCATATGAGTCAAACATACCATGAACGACAACAGAACCAAGGATACCTCCATAAGGCCGCATGTTTTCAAGGGAATCCCTCAACAAAGATATACAACAGATATCAGGCATAAGATTTCAGAAAATGACAAAAATGTTCTATCAACAATGTCATTATTATCAGCCAGTCGCTGCATCTGAAACACCACATAGCACATTTGAAGCGTCCTTCTGACTTCATAGTGAGTCAGTAAATAGGTTTGGATTTATGGCAAGAGAAGAATAAAGCCTGGATGATGTAATCCCAGACTACAGAAGAGACTCTGGAGGCTTGCTTGCATGATCTAGTGTGCTGCCTTGTCGTCTACAGCCAACACGGGGAGCTCCACACCTTCTAAAGCAGGATGAAACAGATTGAATTGCTTTATAAATGCCAGCTGCTTTGTTGACGCATGCTACATAAAAGAAAGCACTTGCATAAAGTCTACAAGAGATGCAACAAACACTCAATTCTGATACAATGACTTTTGCATGTTGATAAACTAAAGAAAACCTTTATTAAAGTGCAAAAAAATATGTAGTTCACACAAATATTGAATGCAATCAGCCATTTCAAATTAGATAGAGTCGTTTTCCTATCTATACTTCTATGGTGAATAAAACATAGCTATACTTAAACTTGACATTTCATTCAACCCAGACCCTGTCCCAAATGCCATGCTCAATATTACCGATCCACACTGGAACTGACTTAGCAAAGATACACCCTTAGCCAAAGACAAAACCCTTAAGTATATTAAGATTACAAATGGGAGACCCGAAAGCGATGGTGTCCAATCCTGGTCCTTTCAAGCCAATATCTTTCAGAGCTTTAACACTTACCAACAGACTAGCCAAGAAGTTTACAGTATTCTTTAAGACTAGTAATTAGTTGGTTCAGGTGTGTTTAATTAGAACTGGAGCTAAAGTCTGTAGGATAGTGGCCCTCCAGAAGCAGAAATGGCACCTCTGCCCTTCTGAATTGGACAAGTCTATAGTTATGTTTCCATCCAAAGTTGCAAATTTAACTTGGAATATCACATAAAACATGTGAATAAAGCACAATTTCCATCCAACAAGTTAATGAGAACAAAATCGTCACTTTCTGATAATCTAGCACTAAATATCACTAAGAAAAGTAGGAGAAGCCACTGAATAAAATAATTTTCATATTCAATAAATTACTTGCACATCAGAGCAAGCAGACAAAATAAATACGGTCATTGCTTTCAGAGGTTGATACCTGTTGTTTGGGAACGCAGTCATGTAAGACAGTTCTTGGAGGCAATTATACAGAAATAATTTGACGACAAACTTTGGCTCAGGCATTGCAGAACTAGGGTTGGGCCCATAGATGATGCCATCGTCAATCGTTGATGGCTGATAGACATCGCGATGTTGAGCTGTCATCGTGATCCCCCATAACCCCCACAATCTGCCTCATCCCAATACCGTTTTCTGCATATAAGGGATTAAATATGAGATGGGAGGAAAATACATATTTTACTAATTTCTCTCGCAGTTATGTCAATGGTTAATTATAAGTTATATAAACGGAAGGCTTCATGGAGCCGCTATTATGCCTGGCATTGAAACTGCTTGTGAATGCACAAACACCTTTTAGTTTCACTTTCGAGATTCATGATTCTTTTTCTTATAAAAGTGGAAACAACTTACACGGTTTCTGTCACATCCGGTGTAGACACAGTGTTACTTTATTTCTTTATTTGTGGTCATATGAGAGTAAGACATCATTCAAAACTATTCTAAATATTCCTTTATTTATGTACATTCACAATAAAAAAAAAGATTGTGCTTTTGTAAAATAAAGGAAACAAACAGGATGCCGCAATAGGTCGGCACATCACAAAAATGAGCCGAAATTAATTTAGGCTGCTAATTGTTGCACAGTTTTGTTCATTTATTATTTAGAAAAATATATTTCCCATATAGGCCTATTTATTTCTTTATTTATAGCTTTATTATGTTTTTCTCCATTCGCAAAAGCACTTCAGGTGCGTGACAGGACCATGTGAATCCTCATGTTCTGTTGTTTATGCTGCTTTTTGTTTCCATAAAATTAATCCCAGGAAACCTAATTTAGGTATTTTTATTGGGTCACAGCCAGTGTCAATTAAAATTTCATTTAATTGTAATTAAACATAATCATGTCAGTTAATACTGGCTTAATGACCATCAGTTATTGGTTAGGGGAAATAAAATAACTTAAATTAACATTTCCTTTAAAAGTTAATCAGAAATATAATGATAGGCTAATACAACTGCAGCTATTTATGAATAACGCTTGATCAAGTATCCAAATAGTCTATAACAAAGTACAAAAAAATAACTCATGACACTTGTTAAAAACAATATTATGCAGGCCTATACAATTTTATAACAGGCTATATACTAAAGTTTTGTTTAAAATGGATGAAGAACAGGCTACTGCCCTATATAATTTACGCAGTAGGTTAAATATTGTATGGAAACAGCTCAAGGGAATTTTTTTTTTTTGCGATACACCAAAACTTAAGCAATTTTCGCAATGTTTTTTTATGCATATTCTCTGTCAATAACAAAACTGGATGTAAACATGGCTAATGTATGTTACATAGTTGCATTCTTTTGTTAGCTACTGCTAGATACTTTTGCACTGGGAGCTGCCTATGACACCTACAGATTATGCCTAGGTAGGAAGCTCACTATGAAGCAGCAGCCAGGGGACTGATAATCAGTCCCTCAGCAGTGACTCAAACCTCATGCAGGTGCAAACAGCACTTAAATCAGTATTTTAAGATTGGTTTCTGCAAATGAATTCCCTGAGTAGCCTGTATTAAAGTAAGGAATGTACGGAGTATATGTCTTTGAAATTAGTCTAGCCTAAATTAAACGTGTTGAAATAAAATACATTTTTTGAAAGAGCCATGCACAAGAACGAAGAAAGCATACGAACACAGCAGTTGCGTTTAACATTGTGTTCTTCAAGGAAAATACAACTGCAACCCTAAAAGAACCTCAACTTTTCTTCTTCACCAGCACTGGGCTGTGTTCAAGACACTTTCTGTCAGTTTGCCTTGCTTTCTTCCAGTCTGGTTTGTATCTCTAGGGTTGGCTGGCTAATTCAAACCAGCACTTGGGTTTTGTCTTGTCTGTTTCGCTGAGGAGAAGGAAGGCGAGTAGACAGTTCGAAGAGGAGGGGACCAACGCCAAACACCTGGACCCTCCCAATCCAGCCAAACTGGAGCATACATCTGCAAATTATGAATACACAAATGAAAGAGAAACATATCGCACAAGGCAAGAGTTAATCCGTATTTGCTTATTTTTCCAATTTTTGCAATAGATTCGCTGGTTGTGTCTTGCTAACTTTCTGACACACCTTTTTTATAGTCTGTAAATCAACAAATGTGACCCATACTGGCAAAATTAGTCAGAATGTGCACAGGGCTAATTATGAGCTTCAGGCAAAACAAGCGAAAAAAAAAAAGAATATTTTGGTTGAATTTGAGATTTTCAAAAAATAAGTTAATTAAGCCCTTGATCTAGAGATCCCAATGCTCCACATAGTAATTAAACATGTTATATTATCTTTATTTGTACATTTTCTGAGAGGTCTATCTTCTTTGTTTTAAAAAGTTGTGTTTGTTCACCAGAGGCAAAGCATTCTTCTTGCATTTTGGTTTCTGGTTTGAAAGGAACATGAATGAATGAGAATATATAATTTTGAAGGTTTTTAATAGAGAATATGAAAATAACTAATTTGTGAAAATTTGCCTCATTTTTAGAATAGAATAGAATAAAAATATATTTGACAGAGTTTACACAATTGCATGGTCCCACTTTACATGCTAAACATGCTTTCTTGTTACTTTCAAAGGTCTGAGTCATTCAGGTAGCTATCTATAGGTTAACCAACTTTCTAAGCAAGATTAGATAATTATCTTTGTTGTTTCAAAGACAGAAAACTGACAGCAGAAACATTTACTCAGATGACCTGTAAGTGCTAAAAAAGTTTGATTCACAAATTCTTATCCTCATGTTGTTCAGTCTAATGAGAGTTTAACGCTTTAACACTGGAAATACTACTTTGCACCTGGAGTCATTAAAGTGCTGTGCCCCAGGGGCAGACCTACCTTGTTTAGGAGAAGGAACTAGTAAGAAAAAAAGAAGAGTACAAGAAAATGGAGGCGGGAGGGTGAGTGAAATCTTGTGGGGGAAAAAACCTTGATTGAGCAAGACAAACAGAGCTGGTTTTGCCACTTTTTCAACTGGGTGAGAGGGAGGCAGAAGGAAAATAAACGACAACTCTCTCACAGGGCTGGGAAGAAAAAGAGCTGCCAATAAATGGAGATTATAAATACAACCAGTTTGAGGCTAAATTAAAAAAGAGAGGGGGACAGCAAGCAAGCAGGGACAGAGAAGTGACAGAAAGAGTGATATGTTCTTGAGAAACCTTTCTTCTGTCAGTCATGTAGTCCACAGAGTTGCTCCAGGACAAGTATAGGCCTGTTTTATGTGCTCTGGGAAATACAACTGCTGGCTAAGACGTCTGTTTGTAAAGTACGTGGGTGTATTAGTGAACGAGAACCTACGTTTATCGAAAAAAACCGACATCATAATATGAAGCCATTGACGGCTACTAGTGAATGGCTATTTCAGCATGACTTAATTCGTGATTACGTAAGAGAGCAGATGGCATACAAGCATGATGCATTTTATGATGCTTCATGAATGCGTTCACATACACGGATTTATTCACAAAGGTATGCACAAAGTGATCCTCGAGTGGATTTTGTACATGGATGGAAGCGTGACGGGTATAACAACTCGGCTCTATCAGCCCATTATCTCCCGCCCTTTTATCTTTTCTCTAGTTTCAATCCCACTTTTTGCAACCCCTCCCATAAGCCATTCTATCTAGAAACACTTGCCTTGCAACCATCAAATGCACAAAAAAACCTCCATCACAAAAACTGCACTGCAGCAATAGGATCTCGGCAGTTGAACAGTGTGTGTTTTTAAATTCTCTTTCATTGATGAATACAATGTGAAGTTCCTGCAAAATTCAGTTTGGGTGGCAGACGTTTTAAAGGCAATAATTATGCCCTGATATCTAATAAATCAATTTGTTAGCTAAAATCACAAAAAGTAAACAGTCAGTGATTAAATAATAATAAGAAACTAATTGCAAGCGACAGGACAAAAAACTACAGTAGAACAAATAAATAAGAAATGCAACATACATTGTATAAAGTAAATCAAATGTATAAAAACAGCATATTCTTCATATTCTTTCCTTTTGTTGTCTGATTAACATGAATGACAGACAGAAGGAATATTAGACTGCTGTCAATTTAAGAGCTGCCCAGTTCCAATACTTTTAAATGTTTTCTTTCTCAGCTGTTTGCTTTCTCCTAAAGTACTTAAGTATTGCGTTTACGAACTTGCAAAGACAATACTCCCGAGTTCTGTGAGCAATGCCTTTTCTGACAGAATGCACATATAGTGAAATAAGTTCTCTTTCGCTGCTCATTGCACTTCAAAAACTGAAAATCAAAGAGTAGAATTTATAACAAGATCACGGTTCAAAATGACCGAAATATAGGAAGATAAAATTGAATTCGTTTCTGAGGGGAACTGACTGTTTTGAGAAAAGTTTACATAGTGTTTTTTCCTTTTCATCTTGGCTTCGTATAATGAATTTAAATTAGTGTTAATACACACAGCGCTGCTGTGTTTACAGTAGTAACTAAGGAAACGCTGTTTTACTGTTCCATAAGCACCACCTGCTGGCAGAGAGTGACCTTTCATCTCATTCAGCCAGTTTGCAGTTTCTATTTCATGCAGATGTTTTATGTAGCAACATTTCACAAAAGCAGGCCATTCCGTTTTTGCTTCAGGTTTTGAAATTATACAGTCTAATATAAATCAAACATTGCACTTTTTTAATGCAGTGGTAGCTTCTAATTTCAAATTATTGAAAAATCAAGAGTGAAACACAGTGTTATTTTATGTGATTTTTCAGTTTCTGTACCTGATCATCTACATGCATAAAACCTAAAGCATCATTTTATTTCCATCTCCGTGTTATATTTTTAATTGTGCTTTATATTGTAATATGCTCATTTATTCTTATTTACTGGCTGTTCACTAGTTGTCTTTAATAATATGATTGAACTTTATATTTCTATTTATTTTTGGCTAGTGTTTTTTGCTGTGGTATTGAAATTTAACTTTACATTTTTTTGGCAGGGCCAGTGAAAATGTTGGCAGGGCAAGTAAAAATTTGACATTTTGGCCAGTAGAAAAATTTGTGCTATAAACCGGTCTAGTAGAAGAAATCCTTAGCCTTAAGCCCTGGACTTGTCAAATATTGATGTAAAAGGATTTTATGCATCAGAACTTTTCCTTCGGCACACGAATGCACTGCAAGCTCACTTACCGTACATCTTTCCCTCGTCCGACAGGATGATCTTGCGCCGTCCACAGGGCGGATATATAGCCAGTGCCTCCTGAAAGCTCTGCTCGATGTCAGGGCTCCACACGCCCTCGGCGTCTCCATCCATGGCCTTGTCCAGCTCATCACCCCCATCCTCCAGCCCCTGCTCCGGGCTGCCGTTGGCACTCCACTTGTTGGACGCAATGGTGCCGGCTCCTACCAGGCCCTGCCACGAGCCCCCACACTACACAAGTACTGCAAGAATGAAACGAGGAAAGAGAGGCAGAGAGAAAGAGAATGTTACTTTATTGTGGACATAAAGATTAAGCAAATAAATCCTCTTTCAAAACCGCTCCATTTAGTCGTGTGCACCCACAGTTTTGGGCACTGGCTGATGATGACAGCAGCAACTATGACTCTTATTACCATTTCCTATTTTCAAACGCTTCCAAAATGACAAATGAATTTTCAACATTATATAAAGCTCCATTTAAAAGGATTAGACAATTAGGACTAGCCTGCAAAAATGCTTGTGGTTGGGAGCACGCGGTCCAATGTGGCCGTCTAAATGTCTGAAAATGGTTAAGGGATCTTAAGCGTTTTTCAGGCTGCCTCTTTTTCGCATGGTATTGTTCATGAGGATCGGGTCCCAGGAGTCACTGGTGTGCCCACATATTTCATTCTTTTATTTCACTTTCTGCTGATGTTGATGAAAAAATGCAGCTTGGGTAAATACGGCCGACTCCGATTGAGACTATCCTTTGGGGATATTCAAACGCTCTGGTTACACGCACACTGAAAGAATAAGCTTGACTTGGCAGCCCAAAGACACAGAATGAGCAAAACAACGGCCGGGAGAGCATTGGAATATGGAAGCGGCCTAATTACTTTTCGACATTGCAAGCCTCAGACCTCAGCCCAATCTAACGCTGCAGGGAGGACAATTAGCAATGCATTTCCAAACTGCATTTGCCTCTCAGGTGACATGCAACACCATTCATCCTGTGAAATCATGATAGTCACAGTCACTGGATGTTCCCCAGAGAAGTTACAAAATGTCTAAACCTGCAGTAGAACCAACATTTGAAACAATTACACATAAGTTTCTCAAACATAAATTGTCCTGTACAGATTTTTATTCAGTCACACACTGCAAACATTTAACCTCAAGTCTGAGCTACACTGTATTAGGCGTATAATACAAAACAGTCAAAATTGAGTTATAAAGACTATGATCTAGAATTAAAGCAAAATAAATGTAGAAAACGTAGTGCCACAACGCTAGGGTGTTGTAGGTGATTCACGCTGATTTCATTAGTGCATACTTATGGATATTAACATTCATTTTGTATTTGGATTGTATCTGTATTATTATAATTTTTTTTAGCTTTTATAACCTTGTGTAAATTTCCAGTGTAATCGGAAAAAGGTGTAAAATGCAAATCACTACTAGTTACCTCAAAGATTGCATTAACAAACAATTCAGTCATTCAGCAAAAAGGAAAGAAGGTCTCTTTGGGAATATATATATAAAAAAAATTCAGTGTTCATTTTAATTTTAGCTTGAGTTTTAGTAACTTTGTTGTGTCCCTTAACTTTTACTAGTTTTTAATTTTTAATTCATAGCTTTATATTAAGCTGAGCTTTTAATTTGCTATTTTAGTTTTAGTAATTTTAGCACGTATGGTGAACTTATTTTAGTTAGTTGCCAAGGCACGTTTATTTTGGGATTTTCATCTAATATTTATATTTTAGCTTACTTTCAATTAATGAAAATTATTTTTTTATTAATACTGGCATCACAAATGGTGTCATCAATAAAACCACCAGCCAAAATCATGAACACATTCAGAAATTTTGATTGCTGCTCACCACTAACTATATCATACTCTACAAATCTATACGCAGTGATTTCTGCCATGTCACCAAATCTAAATACACATTATGTGAGGTAACACAAACGAGCAAACTTTGAGTAAAAAAAGACACGACTGCATGCTTTGAAAAAGTTCTCCATTTAGCATGTGTGTGCACACTGGGGGAGAGGGTGAGAGACGAGTGTGTGCACAGGGAGCGCGGAGAAGCCGTTCTATTGGAGAGTTGGGCTTAAATTCCAGACATGTCCTTATTAAGGAAGTGCGGTGTTAGTTCTCTCTCTCTCTCTTGCTCTCTCTCCCTTATGTCAACTGAGCCCCCCCTCGCTCTACTCTCTTCACCACCCTACGCTCCCAAGCACTCGGTCCAAATAAGGATAGGCGAGCAAAGGATGAGGGGAGGGGGAGGGGGAGGTGAAGGAGGGAGGAGTGCTGGAGTCAAGGGGTGTTGTGGGGGGGGGGGGCAAAGCAGAGGGAGGGGAGGACAGACCAATTTAGACATCCATTCGGAGGCTGAAAAACAGTGGGATTGTTTTGGACAAACTGCAACATCAGCACGCCTGGGGACTTGAGCGTTCTCGGCACTCCTGATAAAGAAAGAGCTAGTTAACTAACAGCGGGAGAGTGACCTGTATGTGACTTATCAATGCAAAAATTAAAACTAATACCAAATTCACACACTATGGCACATTGAAGAACTTTACTGTGGGTTACTTCAAAGACATGTGGTGTTGAAATATTATTAACATTAACATGATTTTTTTTTTAATCTGCTTTGAAGTAATGTGTACAGTGAAAAGCACTAAACAAATAAATTTGCCTTGTCTTGGTATAAACGTCATGCTAGAATAAAATCACCATGGCTTATTTTTATGCAAAAACCATGGTACTCTTTTTTAAGTGTGGTAATGAACTGAAAAAAAAAGATTAAAAGTAAGGAGACAAACCAGGAGCTGTAAAAAAAGTTTAAAAGAAGATTAAAACAATAAATAATACAAATAATACAAGTACAAAAAAACAAGTAAAACATTGAATAAATAAAAAAAAATAACACACATAAATTGCATACATATAAAAATTACACACATAAATATGAGTGTGTGTGTGTAATTATTCAAGTGAATAACAAACATGCATAAATAAGTGTGTGTGTGTGTGTGTGTGTGTGTGTGATAATGTTTGGTACTTTGATAAGTGAATAAAAACACATTTTAATTATTTAACCATGTATAACTGTATGTATGTGCGTGTGTGTGTGTGTGTACTTTTTATGCTAATCCCATAGTGGTAGCAAATAATAAATGCCTAAAAAGTTCTAAATTCAAATTCCCAAAATGGTGTCCCGAAGGAACAAATATATAAAAGAAACAAACCAGCAGTTGCAAAACACACTGATGCAATGCCTTGGCAACAAAGAACAAAGAAAAAGGGTTTATTTTAATACTAATTGCAACTAACATCTGGCAGTGTGTTCTCCCTCTATCTCACCCTTTCATCTTAAAGCAACATTGCAAACATTAACTTTCAGTTTCTTTCAAAAAGAGACATGGCAAGTGAGCAAGAATAAGGCCAGACGGACACAACTGAAAAACATCTGTTGCAAAACAAACACGCTCATCCTGCAACGCTGAAAGCCATTTAGCTCCATGGGATGCAGACGATGCAAACACACAAACTTCATTTTCCCATACGGCAGCTGGGTCTTAACTTTGAATGGCATGGCACACATATTTAGTCCGACACAGGCGCACAACCTCCTCTTTCCCGCCTTCTCTTTCTCCCTCCTGAACCAAACAGAGCTCGAAGTCAGTATATAATGCTGAAGAATTTCCATGTGGTCCAGGAATGTAAATAATGCAGTGAAAGCCATGCAGCACACACATTCATTCAGACGCCCATTGAATGAACACAAGCCCTCCCTGCCCACTATCTCACAGAGCTCCAACACAGTACGTATTGTTGTCGGCTGAAGTACTGAGTTGGCTCCAGCCATGATTGACCGGATTCCTCACGATCTCTGTAGGAGAAAACCCAAGGAAACTTACTTCAGTATGATCTAATATCAATTACAAAACATGGACTTACAGCCAGTTTTTCCCCAAGCTGACACTTCCAACCATGGAATCTGGCATGGACTTATGGAGGAGTTCGGGGGGGACAGAAGTTGCCAGACTATTCTTACCAGAATCATAAAGACTTAGTCATTCGGCCGTTCCAGGAAAGGGGCACTGATTGAGGTTTACTTGGTGGCCTTTTTGGATTTTCCTCTCAGAGAGGTTGTTTATGACTCAAAGTCAGACATTGTGGTCACACACAAGATACACATGTACAAGAAACACAGGACTGAACATATGGTGAATGGTGAATTCAGCTGCAAGCATGCTGATTAAACGGTGGAAATAATTGCTAATTATCGTAATAAACTGTAGTTTACGTATAATTTAGCTAGTACATATTATGTACTGCTGATGAAGAATAGCAATAAAGCTTGGTTTATGAAGAAACACACTTGTGTTACCAAACTACATTTCCCATCATTCTCTGTGACAAAATGAGAGGGATAAAATACACAGATAAAAAAAAAAAAAAAAAAAAAAAAAAATCAACCATTATCATTTATGTTGCATGAAAACAAATTAGAAATGTGAAATCATCCAGCAAGTCAATTTAATTTGAACCAAAACTACTTAAAATTATCAATTATAAATTGCTGTATTTTGTAGCTTGGTTATCAGCTTCAAAATATAATTTACACTTCAAAGCAGATAACCAAAAACTTTTGAATTGGACTAGTGTTGTCAAAAGACCTGGTACTTTGGTACCAAGTCGGTACTAAAAAAATTTAAATGTGACGGTACCAGGTTTCTTTAAGCACCGGTAGTACCGAGGTCCCGTTCAAACCCGGTTCAGCGCTATGATTTCCGCGAAGCAGAAAACGAGGACGGAATTTCAAAATGCAGTCATGAAAATGAAACTTACATTTTAATATGGACAGTCATAGAATTTGTCAAAGTTAGCATAAATTAATCAAATCAAATCTCCATATGGACCAGTATCTGTAAATGTTAAGCCGCAAAAGTTGTTTGAAATATGAATCCGTGTTCTGCGCGTCTCTGTGTGAATTAATGAATGGCAGAGACGTGCGGGTTTGTTTATTACATAGACTGAAGCGCGTGACGCTTGCATTAATTTTAGCATCTAAACTTCAGAGTTCTCTCTCCATCAAGCGATCTTTTCAGTTTCTCACACATGCAAAAGAGAGAGAGAGCGAGAGTCTTACCACGCTGAATCGACACGCTATATGTAAACTATTCTTTATTGTCTTTTCCTGTAATGTAGTTCATTTAGAATTATTCATATTCATTTTTGAACAAGCAGAAGACATACCGGTTTCTCCGGTAGTGGGCGGAGCTAATGCGCAAATGGCAATTTCATTGGCTGGCGCTGATTTTGTACCGTCCCTGTTTTGATTTCAGCAAATCAGTTTGACCGAACGTAGACAACGTGATTAATATTCATGAACCCAGCAGCTCATCAATTCATAGTGCATTGGATATACATTAGTATGATAGCAGAATTAGTAGTAGTATTATCTTTTAATAATAATTATTATAAATAATAATTAATATGATCTATTACTATTTTTTTTACAGAAACCATCAATGACCAAAAATATCTTAAGCATCACCACCAGTTTTAAGTTCAGTTAAAATGACAAATATGCATTCATTAGGCCTAAAAGTTAATTTTTACATAAAGGCATTGTGCTAGAAATATTACTATTATTTAGTAAAATGTATGTGATACTGCTACTACTGTTGAAAAAATTTATAAAACTTTATTTTTTAAAGAAATAAATCACAATATTTCTTACATGTTTTAATTTTAATAGAAAATCCCCTTTATATACCATAAATAAAATGTGTTTAAATTTCATAAATTAAAAGACAAATTAAATTTGGGTGAAACTTGTTTACTGTTTTTCATAATTATTTAACTTATAGAAAAACTTTAAACACAATTGTAAATAAGTATAAAGAATGGCATTGGTTTTATTTTTAGTGCTAAAAGTTTTTTTTTTTAATTAGCATATTTTTGTGTTTTCCTTTTGTACCGAAATTGGTACCGAGAACCGTAGATTTTCACTGGTATCGGTACCGAATACTGAAATTTTGGTACCATAACAACACTAAATTGGACATTTATAATATCAAACTAAAACCAATCTTAAATCAAAAATAGTATAGACCTACAATAAACTTATTGAACTACATATAACCCATTCCCCTCTATTTCTATATATATATAGAAAAATCCATTGTCTTTCATTGGATGTGTGTGTATGTATTATATACATACATACAATGAAGTCTTTTTTTTTTTTTATACTAAAGAAATAGAACAGAATAAACAGAAATATAATAAATACGGACAAAAGTAGAAATGTGATCATATTTATCAGTTTAAACATCATACTATTTTACCAAGAAATGTAGTGTTCTCAGGAGAAATCAGGTTAATCAGAGAGAGATTCATGACTCAACTGTGGGATTTAATCCAAATCTGGACTTTCCATTATCTCAAAACTATTTTACGAGAAGTCAGTCTGTCACAATCACAATCCCATTCGTGTAAATCTGCAAGGTTTCTCAAAGAAGCTCCCAACATAACACATCCTGCATCTCCACATCTTGGCTTTTATAAAGTCTCTTCTAGTCTCAATAAGTCATCTTATAACATTTCAGGGTCTCCGCTAACTGACAGGGGAGCAGAGGGACTTTCCAGCGTATGGAGCGAGCGCTGGAGTCCATCTGCGCGTTAGTCATCCCCAGGCGGACATTTTTGGAGGGAAACAAGCGAGTGGAGGATCCTGTCCAGAAGGGAGGTCTTCATGCTGACCTGCCAGCAAAATAAGGGATGCGGTGAAAGTTAATGGGAGCAAACCCTAACAACCAGAACCTACCTTTTGTTTTTCCTTCTGTTGGACACCCCTGTCAGATATGAACACAAACACAGAGATATAGAAGACCTGCTGTCATAACTAACCTGCACTGGTAAAAATAAAGGTTCTTTAGTGCATCAACAGTTCTATAAAGAACCTTTAACATCCATGGAACCTTTCTAAGGTTCTTTATAATCCAAAAAGGTTTCGATAAACTTTCGAAAGGTTTCATGGATTTTAAAGGTTCTTGATGGAACCATCAATACCAAAAAAAGAACCTTCTTTTAAAGAGTGTAGCCTGCACTTTAAAAATAAAGGTTCTTTTATTGGCACCAATGATTCCATGAAGAACCTTATCCGAAACTCTGCAAGGTTCTTTATGATGGAAATAGGGTTCTTTCATTTTTTTTAAATGTTCTTTACTCTAAGAAAAAAATGGTCCTTTTAAGAACTGTTTAACTAAAGGTTCTCTGAGGAGCCCAAGGTGGATCTTCTATGGCACAGATGCAAAAACCTCCTTCTTGTGCCTTAATTTTTTTTAAGAGTGAGGGCAACATGATTTAGAATTAAAGACTTTACAAGAGCAAGATTTCCCTTTTTTAGTATTTGAACCAATGTTCAAAGATCTTTTAACAAATGTCTTCCAACTGTTTTTCCTGTCGAATGCAACTTAGAATGTGAGATTTGTTAGGAAACTGTTGCAGCTGGAACACTTGTTGGCAATAGTCGCCCCCAGGGAACGTATCCCTACGAGCAGCCTCCGAGCAGTGCGTGTTGTACACACCCCTTCACTCACGCAAGAGCATACACACCGAATACTCTTCAGTGTATTCAGCTCCTTCGAAAACACACACGCAGTCAGTGGTGAGAGAACAACAGGGCTGGACAAGTGTAGCAGCAGCTGCTGGTTGGGTTCAAATTACAGATAAAGACGTTTAGAGCGTCTCCTCATTGTCCGACAGTGATTTCCAACTACGGCCAAAAGCTCATGAATTGCACTTACTATACTTGAGAGGAGACTCATGTCAGACCATCCCTTACTTGGGATGATTCATCTAAGCAGAAGATAACCTCTTTAACTAGGCTGAGAGAGTATGACTCAGGCTATTCTTGGGAAGTGGCATCTTTCCAGCATCACTTTTGTCTTTTGTGACTGGCAAATGAGGATTATTAGAAAGCACTTACTTGGAAAAAAAACACTGATTTTTATGGCAAAGCATACTGTGTATGCAAACCTGATGGGTGGGTTAATCAAAATCTGAGAATGTGATTGGTTCAAGCTTTTTTTTTCTTCTCACATTTCATTATCTGTTCACATGATCTTCGCGGCAGCCCAAGTCTGAACATGTCTGAAGGAACGGATATACGTGGGCCCAAGAGTGACAAACATTGGCAAACCTGCCATTCACGCTAGTCTGTTTCTCTATATTAACTCATTGGCTTTGATGGTCTACACACCAGGTCTTCATGACCCAAGGCCACACACCAGGAAATGACCATCATGAAACCTATGGGTGGCCAATCTTAGAAGGTCAACTTAGTTTGACTAGAACTACATATACTCAGTGCTTTGTTTTACTACCTAAAAAGCCTAAAAATTGTATAATTTTTTAGAAATCAGCATACAACTAATATACAGAAGTCCAAAGAGTGTAGGCTTGACATTCTTATAAGTTAAAAATTGCATTTGTTCAAAAATGCAATGCACCAATATTAAAATTCAGGCAAATAATTAAAGTTATGTTATGGCCAATATTCAATAAATAGTGTAATAGTATAGAAATAATATTTAATATTTGCTATTTATTCAGTTTATTCTATGTCTACATACATTTAAAAAACAACTAAAAATCAACCATTTAAAATGCTAAATAGGCATTGGAACTTCAGTGTACAGAATAAAAAAAAAATTATGCTCATTTTGAGATTTGACAAGATTACATTTAACCAAAGTTTTTGGTCTTTAAACGATTAACTTGAAGTTAGCATCAGATGACGACAAAAGAAAATTAAAATGTATAAAGGGAAATGCTCAGGCATTGTCCAATATTAATGATAATGATGAATTAAAAAAAAAATCTAATTACCAAAAACTATATGGTATAAATTGGTACCATTTGAAAAGAAATAGAGTCAGAATTTCATACGCTACATAAAAGTAAAACTGGGTCAACTCCGTGTATGTGCAACCCCACTGTACATACTTGACATACATTATTGCTTACTTAAACAGTTAATCACTGGACGCTTCAGAACAATGCATGATAAAGTTTGTTTAGCTAGTAATATCTGCTTACACGTAATTGCTTAGATATGTTCAGAGCCTCAGATGTGATCTTAATCATGCTTGATACCATTTAATCAAGTCCTGCGGGTCAGAACCCTGTCCTCCTAGAAATAACAGTGAGTTTTTGTTTTAAAGTCTGTGGCAAGACGTCGCTTCAACACCCTTGCAGGACTATTAGCTTGTCTAAGACACTAAACCCTTTTATCTCTCTTGCATATTATCTCTTTCGACCATTCTCCAACTCCCCAATCACTTTCATTCACCCGCTCACTTTCTTTCCCTCTCTGTGTTTAGCTCTAATAAATTCTACCCTTCTCCTCCAATAACTTCCTCTTACTTCCTCTCTGGCTCGGCACTCAGGAAACAATCAAAGCTGTTGAAGAGCCTGTGAGAGAGAGCTGCTCGACAGATGAGAAATACTGTAAAATTACCAAGACAGAGAGTGAATTTAGGGATAAAAGGCTCTTACTCTACTAAAAGCACTACAGTCTTTACATGAACAGTAGCACCTCGTGTAAATAACCCTCGATTAAATAACCCTTAACCCTGATTCCTGACTTTCAACATTATCCACTGGGTCTGCTCTCAGATCTCTCCATATGGTTTACTCTAGTCCTGATTTAGTCAGCAGAGGAAAGACTGACACAAAGAGCACCGCATGTGCCAGAGGACTCGCTCGAACGTCTGATTCAGCACTTTCCGCGGAAAATCGTCAGTCGAATTTGTGAGGGAGTGCTCTTGCCTGACTTGGTCATTTAGTGGCTGAGGCATGGGCTCGAGCCAAACCCCACGAAAACCGAAAAGACATGCATAAAGAGACGAATGCTCACATGACTCTTGGGATGGAAGAGAGAAAGAGGCCCCATGTGCTGATCTCTGAGTCACAGTTCTATGCCAAAAACAGAGGAAGACATAGATACAACCTACTCAAGCTCATAAACCAACAAAGATTTGGTGTAGAAACAGTTTTCACTCACTCAGGAATTTCAAGTAACTACAAAGAAACAGCAATTAAACATTTTCATTCGAATGAAATTGACATTTTAAAGAATGAAATAGAATTTTCTTGTAAAACGTACTCCAAACATCTGTTATTTACTTTGAACTTTTTATTTTTACTGTGTACAAATTATATTTGCAATCTGATTTTTGATTATTAAGATAATATCAAAACTTATCTTTTAACATATTTGATTTCCAAATCAAATATGGCAAAAGTATAAAAGACAAATTACCCAAAAAGCTAAATCAATTAGTTGCATCTACATTTTAAACATGTTTTTTAAAATCCAAAACAAGAGAAGATGCATTTGATAATATAAACAAAACAATAACAGATTTATCAAAGAAAATGTATTGTTTCTTACAAAGTGCAATGTTAGGGTGTTTTGGGTAATTGCTAGGTGGATATGTACTGGTGCAAGTCAAAGAATCCCTCCTTCAAGATAGATTTAGGGGAATTTTTCTTCCGTTTCATCATAAGCCAGGAGAAAATCATCAAGTCCGTTCCCTGACAGTAATACCACACATTTCTTTAATACGCCGCATTATATGAAACATCGTCAATCTCCCTGGCACAAATGGTGCGAGACAAGTTATACATCAAAATCAAAAGGCTAGTTCACTCAAAAACTATAAATTCTGTCATCATTTATTCACCAACATGTTGTTCCAAACCAAAACAACATACTTTCTTCTGTGAAAAAAAAACAAATGATAATATTTCAAAAACTAAATGGGGTCTAAACAAAAAACTGGACCCCACTGACTTTCATTAATCAAAATAGTAATACAGGTTTGGAACAATGTGTGTCTAAATTCCAATATAATGCTTAGGTTTTGGGTTTTGTTTGAATTACTAATACTAAGTATGAGCACTATGTATAAGTTAATTCAAAATATATTACTAAAAATGATAAAATGTTGCCAATGATAAAAATGGCAACAATGTTCCCTGTAATGATTGTCAGACTCTGATAACCATCACATGAAAGAGCTTCTTAATAAAGAATGACAAATAAATGCAACCACTAGACAGAAGGCCAAAAATAATCAACTTTCCTTCCTTTTTCAGATTATTAGATTAGATACAACTCAGGTGCACGTTTGCACGGAGCGTAGCTGACTGCCGCATGAACACTGCAACAAACAGTTGGTTTCAAGAACAACTGGAAAGTCTAGCAACTTCAGACAGACAGAAACAAAGGCTATACTGTTCTAGCCCACAGCTCGCCCCTCCCTCGAGTCGAAAACGGCCATGGAGAAGCCAAAAAAATCTTATCTGCCAATGCCTCGGGCAGGAAATGTATGTAAACAAGTGTCCCGAGAGTGGGCAATCATTTTCAGCGCAATGTAAACACGCTTCCATGAGCCGTTTCTCCATCATAATTAATAAAGCATAGCGACACATTGTGTGTGCTTTGGCTTGCATCTCGCCTCAGGCTCCTTCGACCGCGACATGGAAAAGGACTTTAATTTAAAAGGGAAGAATTACATTTTGGGAAACTGAAGATCGTATAAAATGTTTCCTTCTGCAAACATGAGGCAGTGAGGAGGGCAAAAGGCAGTGCATCATGTAAGATGCTCTCTTTCTCCCAAATGCTTGAAAACACACAGCCAGATATTTGTTCAGAGCTCTGTTGACAGACAGATAAGTGGTCACCATTTGGAGAGCCACTTCTGCGGCGGGTGCTAAAAGGTTCACACAAATGGAAAGAGGCTCATTAAGCTCTCAGCTGGGCCCTTAACACAAACCAGCTAAAGGAACTGTCAACTGGCGAGCAACATAAACACACATGGCACAAACAATCTGCTCTGATCGCACACTCTCAAGAAGGATACGCTCTGGACTTTCTGCATCGAGAACTGCTAGAAATGCCGTGGAGATGATTGCAAACTTCAGGACTGATTTGGGGACTGGATTGAGAGCTCAGCGCAAGAACAAACAAATCATTAGAACTGATTTGTTAGCTTATTAAACAGTAAAGCTCTATTTAGAGCGGGAGAGCAAAAGCAGACAATTAAATTACGTGTCTTCGTTCGGCAAAGCCTGACAGCAAGGGGAGTTCAGGGTTCGTTTGTGATGTCTGCAGAATATGAGAACCACAAATTTGCAGCTGAACAATAAATGTGGCCCATCGCGGAAGCCATAAAAGGCAATGCACGACATCGGTTTAAATTCACCCCTCAAAAAAGTGTGTTTGCTTAAAACATGTTGCCCTCAAAACAATCGGGAAAAACATACAATTGTGCATAAACTGAATAGAAAATCACCTCTGTTCCAGTGCAAACATCGTCCATGGAAAAAACAAGTTCTGATTTAGAATTCTGTGCAAAACAATACTTTGGAAATCTTTTAATTTCAGAAAAGTGCTTTTGCAATCTTTACATTGTATTAGGTGTAATTTCAGCATTATATGCCTTCATCAATACTATATGCCATTATACGATCTTCATCAATACTGATTAATGAAAATTGCATTAGGGGACAACTAATACTAAAACTAGACAGCTTAAGCTTAAATATTTACCCGAGAAATATATATGTGACCCTGGACCACAAAACCAGTCTTAAGTCTCTGTGGTCTATTTTTAGCAATAACCTAAAAAACATTTTATGGGTCAAAATGATCAATTTTTCTTTTATGCCAAAAATCATTAGGATATTAAGAAAAGATCATGTTCCATGAAGATATTTTGTAAATTTCCGACCATAAATATATCAAAACTTATTTTTTGTTTAGTAATATGCATTGATAAGGACTTCACTTGGACAACTTCAAAGACGATTTTCTCAGTATTTAGATTTTTTTGCACCCAGATTTTCAAATAGTTTTATCTCGGCCAAATATTGTCCGATCCTAACAAACCATACATCAATGGAAAGCTTTTTATTCAGCTTTCAGATGATGTAGAAATCTAAATTTCGACAAATTGACACTTAAGACTGGTTTTGTGGTCCAGAGTCACATATATATATATATTACTAACTGTAAATTGCACATTTTATGTAAGTGGCAAATGCCAAGACAGGCTTCCTGTAATGCATGCCACAAGCTAAACTAGACTAAACTTCCTGTAACAAACTCTTGTTGGGTCTCATTTGTTGTTAATCAAATAATAGGGTAGTGGTCGTCCGATATTGTTTTTTTTGGGAGGCCGATAGCCGATATAAAGCAGATATAATTATTATTTTTCAATTAATATTTAAGAAATTTGAAATCATTTGACTATGGATTAAAAAAAAATGTGTAAAATAAACATACTTTAGATGACAACATATTTTTCATAAATAAATAAATACATATTTAATAAAAATATAATTAAAAGGAAGCAAACACTGCAACCAACAGGGCACTCAGTATTCTGGGAAGTTTGGGTGCATTGGGAATCATATTTTTCAAATGAACCCAGGGTAACCCTCATTTTACATACAGCACACGGTGAAAATGACATGAATCTGACAGAGAGCAAATGCATAAAGTGCAGCATAATTTGAAATCACGAGTTTAAAGTTCAAAGCATTCAATTCAAATGGACTGACCATCACACAGAGAACACGCGATAACGCTGGATAAAAATGCACACTTCACAAGATCTCACGGCTGGATTCAACTAAGTTTGCAAGGTTTGTGAAATTAAATGTTCATTAGCCATTCAAAGATTTGTTTAAATTATATAAATGTGTATTTGCTTAAAGCTGACGGCAAACGAGAAAGTATAATGTTTGCCTTTCTATTACTAATAATATAAAAGCAATTGTTATAATACTTTTTGCATACATGAATTCCTTGTGTAGCCATTCTATCTGATTATTAGACAGACTTCTATCCATATTAGACAGAACTGTTAATGATGACAGTGAACAAGAAGGTGGGCACTGCTTTTCTCAGCGCCGTCAAAATAAAAGTCCGCCTCGAATACATCGGGCAAGCAGAAAAATGTATCGGCCGATGCCGATATTTGAAAAAAGCCAAACATCAGCCAATATATAGGCCTTGACAATATATCGTCGACCACTAGTGGTAACATCTAAAAAAAATTCAGAACACAAAAATGTAAAAAAGTTTTGGACTTAAGAGCAAGAAAAAGATTTGGCTGAGATTTGGCTTTAAAATCAAAATGTAAACGAAAAAATGGAGTAAACTAATTGGAGCACATTTTAGTTACTTCCAATGTTGACTAAACTTAAACGAACACAATATCTGGTCTATGTACTGACTCTTTAAGTATATACAACATACACTATAAAAAAAAAATTACACAGAACATCAATCACTTCTAAACACAACCTGACCTATATCGAGCTATGTTTCGACCATTTCTTGAGAAGCCCAACCTTTCTAAAAGGAGGGAAAACATAAGACAATCTAATCAAGCAGCAGAACTTGAAGAGGCAGTTTGGGCTAAACTAAGTTCAACCTGAAGTACAGCATTTCTGTTTAACCAGACCTGTCCATTAATAGTAACTCCGTAGAACACAAAAATGTGGAGAGCATCATTAAACTCACTTAATACATATGTGTGGGGTGAACTAATAACAGATTAACATATTCATGTGAAGGACTAAACTCAAAATACTTCAGTCTCACCCTGAGAAGCATGAAAAAATTAAATTAATACACAGATGAAGTGGAAATGTTTGATAAGATTCATTAACCCTCTTGTTGTCCTAAAACTGGATCCTCCAGTGATCCTTAAGTCAAATTTGTCCCATTAAAAAAATAATAGACTCAGACAATGTATTTAATCTGCTTGCAAAGTATATGATGTTGGAAAATCTATAAACTATATAATATAGAAACTATATAAAGCTGTACAACTTGTTGAATCTAGCCATAAAGATCACAGATAATGAGAAACATTACTTTACACATAACTGTAACCTTACTTTTTTTTTTTTTAAGATATTACTGACAGTGTCACAAATCCCGGATAGCACACAAAAAAAGAGGGTAGAAGGGTTAATATCGAAACGCTCAATCTGAGGAAAGATAGCTGTTTGGGCGGGAATATCAATCAACGTCATCGTTTTACCTGAGGGAATCTGATCGTTTTATTGGCAAAATATTTTAATACAACAAAAATAATGATTATATTATAATCAATAGTATTCAGACACTGAGATAAAATTCCATACAAAAATATAAAAACTAATAAAATCGGTTTTGATAAATCAGTCTGGATGGTAGCTAACAATATGGAAAATTGCCTGAAGGCAATTATAAAAGTTTCCAAAGAAATCAGTTATCAACCATCAACCCGTTTTATAATTAATTATGTTTTTACGCTATTTATATAGGTTAAGGAGTCAACACTAGACTTTTTCCAATAATGTAATTTGTTTTCCCTTCACACGTAAAGAAGAAGTTTTGTAAATGAAAAACATAACTTTTAATGTACTTGTATACTCTTAAAATCACCTCACTAATGACAATAAATAAAACAAATAAAAAAGAAAACAATAAATATTAAATCTAATAAACGTCTTGAGCCTGTCAAAGGAAACAAACATAGTCACACTTACCTGATAACGTAGAAAAAGAGGTGAAAGATCTCTCCAAACACTTCTTCTGTCGTTTCTCTCTGGAGATTCTCTGGAACAACAAAACCTCTTTCTTTATTTTCAATCTCATGCGTTTGCAAAATCATGCTATGAGAGTAAATAAGAGCCTGAGCAGACGAGCATGACATTTTCGACTCAACTTCTACACGCAACAATGGCAGCGTTAGTTGCAATAATGTTTCAAACTTAAAAGTCTAACTCAAAGGCAAAAAGTTACAGTGTATCAAACTAAAATCGCCTTCCTCGCTCTCACACATGTACAAACACAGCATATCCACACGGAATTCTGTCCCTCATCCCACCCAACGCAGGGAGTTCCGAGGAAAAATGCGAAATATGACAAAGATCTGAAAACTTCGCTAGAGCGGCATGAAAAACGCGATCAGACAAAGGGAACGAGTGAATCTAAAACTCACCTTTATTGAGAAACACCTCTACCGATAGAACTGGACGAGGTTTATTTCTTTAAAGTTATATTTATCTTGGTGTTCTATTGTTTTCAGTAATATTTCTCCCGGTTTGACAGTATAGGTGGAATGCGAAGTATGGGTTTGGTATGAAATTCACGCACTTCAGTGGAAAACGAAGGAGGGAAAAAAAGTTTAAGGAGGGGCCAACGGTGCGCGTCAATCAACACGGCTGGGGGCGGGGACTTCTCCAAAGACCCGCCCACTTCGGGCCGTAGAGAAGCAAAGAGAAAAGCTGGCTACTTGAGCTACTGTACATTGAAGTATAAATAAACTTTGGATTAATGTAATGACGTTTTCACCAACAATTATCGTTGATTATATAATATCTGGAACGTAATATGGTACAGATTATTTATTTAACGTGACAGGCAAAATTATTCTTGACAAATGCAAAAAAAAGAAGAGGACATTCCTTAAATTGCACATCACAAAAAGTGTCTAAGTGTTCCTTTATTATTGCATATTTTTGTAAACGTTCATTAAATAATTAGACTAGTAACATTTACAATGTGTAGTTAATTATTTCTAATTTCTAAATGTATATTTGGAAGTTTAGTGTCACAGTTACTAATTTAAATATGTGAAAATAATATTTTAAATAATTAAAATATTATTAAAATTATTTATTATTACATTGTTGTTATTATTAAATTATTATTTATTATTAAAATAAATACTTATATAGCCTACTCAATAATGGAAAATACAAAATAATGTAGTTTTTAAAAGTTTAGACAAAAATTTTGAATAATTTATAAAATCTGCCAATTTAAATGCTAAAGTAAACATTAGTAAAATATGCTTATTAAAATAAGTAAATATTAAAATAGGCTAATTAAAAAAACTTGGAATAAGCAATAAAATCTGCTTTTCAATCATCTTAATGTTCTATGTTTTTTAATAATTCAAAACATCTATGTAACTCATTATATGAGCTTATCACTGTATTTAAAACCATCTGTAAAACCCAGGGATTAGGTCAAATGCTGCATGGTTCTCAGAACCTTAGAAGGCCATCATCATCATCCTCTTCATCGTCCAGGAATTCTAATAGAATCCATTCAACATTCCAGAGCGATGAGTGTGAACAGTGAAACCTCTTCACCATAATCAGCGTCTCACGAGAGCACAACAGTAAAACTCAGTGACGTAATACGCTGAAATGGAGCCTAAGATTATAATGTATGCTCCTATACATCTCTACAGGCGTAGAGCTCCGTCTGTAGGCCAAATCTGAAACATGTGTGCAGAGTAAAGATTAGCGAAGTAAAGTTAAGAAAATTACAAGGGTTACACAAAAAGCTACAGGGGGAAGATGGGGAAGTATTTGAAACTATCACAGCAACTCTGCGTGGTAAACTTTTCTGAGACTAACAAGTTTGGACAACCAACCCAGCAGGCTGTGACAGATCGTCTGACCTGAGGCTGAAAGTTTAAAGAGAGTTCCCCAGTGTAATATCACAACTAAAGCTAAAGTGATATGAGTGCCACAGAGACTTTCTGTTGTACATTTCATTCATTAAGCCTCATGCAATGATTTTATCTTCAAGATCTGTATTTTTTTACCTTACCAGATTTAGAAAGACATAAAGTCATTCAAATCAGCATTCACAACTCAGTGTATTTACATAATTTTCCAAATCAACTGTAATTTGCCATTACTGCTGTGGCATTTATGAAATTAAAATTTAGCATTAAAGCCTAAAACATTGTCTAAATAGCTATTTGTCTATTAGTTGACATCAATGTTAAAGCTGCTTTGGTGGCATCAAGTGAAACAGAAATTTATTTCAGAGTCAATGACAAGCATTTAAAAAATGTAAAGATGATACATGGAGAAAAATACAAGGAACGTACAAGAAGAATGTTTTTATTCCATGTTGACTTTTTTTTTTTTTTTGCTTTTTAATTTCAACTGTATCAACCTGAACTGCCAAAGGCAAAGGTTTTCACACATCCTTCAAACACCCAGAAATGAAACTTTTAAATAAAGCACATTTTTACAAACACTTATTTCATTTCAAAGTATTGCATTTTCCTTCCTACATTTACATTCACATTTAATAAAAATGGAAGAACATGACTACTTACTTTTGTCTGCACAGATTAAGACAGTTATTGGTTTTTATCAAATACATTCCATGTTACACAAATAATCATAAACTACAATAACACATACAAGGCAAAACAAAACAATTAAATACCAAACGTCAGGTGTTCACATCTGCATCAGGTGATAGTTCACGTTATTCCTGTAATGACCCTTATTATTCCAGATCAGCTTTGCTTGAGTAAGCAAGAAAACTGCATGAGTGGCTGAGATGTTTGACATACTCCAAACATCATTCAATGATATTGCATGTGCAATCAGAAATTTACTATCAGCTTTGATAAATCTGGACCTTGCTTTAATCTTAGGCTTTCGGCACACTTGCACAGACAACCACTTTCTTGCTTGCTCTCAGATAAGCATTCTTAACGGTTACACACACAAAACACAGCACAAACGCAAAAAATACATAGAAATATATTTTTTTATTTGTTTTTTGAAGGAATAGTTCACCCAAAAATTTAATAAAAAAAAAAAAATGTACTCACCCTCAGGCCAGCCAAATTTATTTTGTTTCTTAATGGGAAAAGATTTTCAGAAATGTAACATTTCATCACTAGTTCACCAGTGGATGCTCTGCAGTGAATGGGTGCCGTCAGAATGAGAGTCCAAACAGCTGATGAAAACATCACAATAATGCACAAGTAATCCAATCCATCAATTAACATCAAACCATTGCTTCCAGCTAAAATATGAGTCATCTATCCACAATATTGCTTTCTCTAGTGAAAAAGTAATCTTGTTTGAATCAGAAGAGAAATATGCAGAGATCAAGCCCTGTTTACAAGCCAAAACAGCTCTAATCAAATTTGCTGATTGATTTTGATGTGAGAGGACAACAGGAGATGGACGTTTTTCACTGGTGTTATTAATTGCTGGGCTGGAGTGGTGTGGATTATTGTAATGCTATTATCAGTTGTTTGGTCTCTCACTCTGACGGCACCCATTCACTGCAGAGCATCCATTGCTGCGCTAGTGATGTATTACTACATTTCTCCAAGAAAGAAACTCATCTACATCTTGGATGGCCTGAGGCTGAGCATTTTCAGCAAATTATCAACTTTGGGTGAACTATTCCTATAAACAAAGTGCATTTTCTATTCATGTTATTACAGTAGTATAAGATAACACAGTTTTTAAGCCAATTTACTAAAATGTGAAGCAGACAATGTTAAAACACATTTTTGCTAATTGCTTTGAATGCATAACCTAAAACTTTCCCTTTTCAAACACACATCACGTCTAATGTGACCTCCTCACCACCAGGGGTAATTTGCATTTTTCAAACTCTCAAATCAAACATCTCAATGCTTTCTCAGTTCACCCACTCTGTCTACAACCATTATTTGATTTTAGCCCAAGCGGATATTACCAGCAGATCTCTCTATGGCATGTAAAATCATGCAACCTCACAAGCAATGGTGGCTATATTTTACAGATTAATGGGTTTCAGTCTTGTTGTGAATTGAGCCGATGCTGATTGAGAACGTGTGATGAAATTACAGAAAGACACCAACAGGACGTGTTTACGCTTTTACTCGCAGGCGATTTTGCCATCAAAGCTAGAGAGGGCGATGGCAAAGGCTTGTACGGCACACAGAGGATACCTGTAGTCCAGAGTGAAGGCATCGTCTGCGACTCTCCCAAACTGCATCACAATATAGTCCTCTGAAATGTAGCACAAAAAAAGGGCCATGCAATACTTTATTTGCTTAGCAAACATACCATTTTGAATGTACTTTTCAACATCAAACTGTTCAGAGTGCTGATAGG
Source organism: Carassius carassius (assembly GCF_963082965.1). Classification (NCBI taxonomy): domain Eukaryota; kingdom Metazoa; phylum Chordata; class Actinopteri; order Cypriniformes; family Cyprinidae; genus Carassius; species Carassius carassius. The sequence continues at coordinate 2,718,508 of NC_081771.1, forward strand.
CACTGCATATTGCACAACGTATAATTTTAGTTTTACTTTTACAATTAGTGAAACAGTATGCAAAGTATCATCACTATGAAATATCTTCAAATATGATTATTTGGCATCTCATTTTTGTGTACAAATGTCTTCACTTTTGACAGTTACTCATCAATAGAGCGATTAAAATAGCAGCTAATATTATTTCTGGTACTTTTGTTATACTGGAAATTGATAATGAAGTTAAGTGCATTGCGTTGTGGGATACAATACATTGCATTAACAAATTTGGCAGACTTGATTCTAACACATATTCAAGAGCATTTAAAGTGTAATCAGTAAATGCCCAGTGATCATGTTGATTTTAGAACTATGCTCTAACACTGTTATTGTTAACTAAAACTGTTACATTTTAAATTGTTGTTTTCAAATAGTCTAATAAATATTAGATTTAATAAACCTACTTCTGCAACTGACAGGAATAAAATTGCAGTACTAAAATGACTACAACTAAAACTGAAGTAATAAAAGTTAAATAGAAATATTTAAAAACTGCTAAATAAGCAGTATTCAAGTGTGCTTTTTCAAACATACCTTATAGCTTTTGTTTTAGAGCAATATCAACAGCTCTACAGAGATATGGTTGAGTTACTTACGGTCTTTGTTATGCACAATCTGGAAATTTTTGATGGAGGCCTGTGTGACTCTGCCGTTGAAGTTTAACACGTGTGACGCCGTTTCTTCATTCCACACTGGCGTCTTATTGCGCAGCTCTATCAAGTTTTCCATATTTCTGTTCTGATGTCTAATGAGGAGGCCATCATTTTCCTGTTGGGAAGCAGTATATTCAGATGTCATTTTAACAAAAAAATAAATAATTTAAATGAATAAATAAAAATATTTATTTAAAATAATTATATATAAATAAATAAATAAATTAAATAAATAAATATTTGTTTTTAACTTACAGTACGTGGTCGTAATGGGACTCGTTCTCCGTCTTTGCTCATGCCAGGAATAATTACAATCATTCGCCTTGGTCCTTTCATGCCCAAAACATTTGTTTCCTAAAGCCACAATGCAAATTAATGTTAGTAAAATATAGCATGCATTAAGTAACTGATTAGTGCTTCAACCAAATTGACAGTGGTTACAGTGAACGTTGCCTTACATAGATAATGGCTGCTAATTCCTGCCGTGCGTTAGACATGTCCGGCAGAGCTCTGTCCGGATGCAGTGCATTATCAAACACCGTGAACTTAGTACCCATCAGATTTGACCTGAAATATACATGCAAATATCCTTTAAATCAAAGAGACTGTGTTACAGACCTGTAAAAGAGTCCGAGGGGAGCAGCTATAATAGCAATGGTAAGCAAACCCACTAACCTCAGCTTCCCAATGAAGTTTTCCCCACCTCTGGAGAGGTCGGTCGGGTCAATGGAGATCAAGTAGTTTGAGGTTGTGCTTTTTTTCCTCTTTCTTCCCGCTAACAAAAACACCTGGATGTAAGATTGACATCAGAATATGTCACAACATCTGAATTCAAATGATTCTAGATTGATAAGATAAATGTCTTTTATTCACCAAGGATGCATTAAATTGATCAGAAGTGACAGTAGAGGCTTGTATAATGTTACAAAAGATTTCTCTTTAAATAAATGCGGTTACTGAAAAATGTTATCACTGTCTCCACACAAATATGAAGCAACACAACATTGATAATCAGAAATGTTTCTTAAGCAGCAAATCAGTATATTAGAATGATTTCTGAAGATCATGTGACACTGAAGACTGGAGGAATGATGCTGAAAATACAACTTTATATCCCAAGAATAAATTACATTATAACATATAATCATAAATTACTGTTTTTAATGTTAATGTCAAATAAATGCAGTCTTGGTCCACATATAAAACGTCTTTAAAAAAAAAAAAATTCAAAAAGGCCTATACAGATAAATGTAGATGTCGTACTTTCTTCTCGTCGTCCAGGTGCAGGTAGTATGTTGGGTAAAGGCCTCTGTCCATCCCTCTTTTGTCACGGGTCACTTTGCACCTTACCGTGACGCCCTGTTGTGCAGGCTGAAGAACAAACTCCTCCAGATTGTCAAACTCGATGGGAGGAGAAGGTGCTCGCTCCTCCTTCATAGGAATAACAGAGGTCATCTTAGAAACTGCCACCATGGTAATCATAGTTGAGAATGAGAATGAGAATAATGTGAAATATAACAAATTCACCTTTTTGCCTTTTTTCCCTTTGCCCTTTTTCTTTTTCTGTGTCACTTCTGAATCAGAGTCTTCAGTCTCTTCTGCTTTAGCAGGACCTGAGGAGGAGAAACAATCAAATTAGACATGGAAACAGCCATGTGATGCCATTTAATGGAAACAAAACAGTTGGGACATACTTTAGATAACAATTAATATCCAATCTCCTCACACTATGGCATAGTATAACCCTCCATTTTTGCCCTTTAAAGGGATAGTTCACCCATAAATGAAAACTCTGTCATCAAACAGTTGGTGGCTGCCATTGACTTCCATAGTTGGAAAAAAAAAAATACAATGGAAGTCAATGGCAGCCACCAACTGTTTGATTACCAGCAATCTTCAAAATATCTTCTTTAATATTCAACATAAGAAAACAATTCATACAGGTTTGGAACGACATGAGGGTGAGTAAATGATGACAGAATTTTCATTTTTGGGTGTACTGTTCCTTTAACTTCATTTTTCATTTCTATTCAGAACAAAAATATCCAATGCAGATACTATTTTATTCAGTGAAGAATATACATGTGCACAAAAACAAAACATAATACAGCAGGGTACACATAAAAAACAACATGGAATTTTAGTTAATAATTAAAGCTTTTATATTGTTTTATGTCAGCAAGTAAAATAATGTGTACCCTAATGGATTTAAGAAAGGACCAGAACTTACTTTTGGTCTTTTTTGTCTTTTTGTCCTTGTCTTTGTCTTTGTCCCCTCCTGTCTGAAACATGGTCGCTGGGTTTGAGCTGCTCTTCTTCTTCGTCTTGCTGGTTTTGGTTTCTGGTTGGCTCTCATCTTCACTCTCAGATTTGGCAGCTGCTTTATGCCACATTTGCAAACGTATGTATTATTCTGAATCAACAAATAGACATGCATATAGAAGAGCTCTCAAAACATTACCTTTCTTTTTACTCTTGGTTTCAGGCTTGTCTCCATTTATCTGAAACATGGAGGCTGGTTCCTTTTTCTTGGCTTTAGATTTTCCTTTACTATCTACATCCTCTTTGACATCTTCATGAAGCAAACAGAAATAAATCAAGTTATTGAATCGAACTAAACAAATCCCTTAATAGATGTTTAAAGTAGTTTAAAGAAGATGTGAACAGAGGACACCTTTTGATTTGGACTTCTTGTCTTTTTCTTTCTCTTTTTCCTTTCCATCAGAACTTTCTTTTGAAATCTTTTTCTTTGTCTTCTTCTGAGGAGTGGTCTCTTCATCATCATCATCCTCCTCGTCATCATCTTCTGTAGAACCTGTTTTGTAATAAACAGATAAGTGCTCAGATATTAAAAACAAAATCTGGTACAGTTTGCTTTTCAAAAATACAAAGTAAGAGCAAATTGCTATTTCTAATTAAAAAAGGACTTTTAAAAACTCAAAATATTAAAAAAAAATATGAGCATATCAATATGAGCTCAAACATTTCAAGATATCAAGTAAATAAATATATGACAAGTATTATTAAGGTAATTTCAGTGTTCTTATTGTTAACTAAGGCTCATTTGTGATAACTGAAAAAGCTGTAATAAAATAAAATAAAAAATAAAATAAATATTACATGACAATCTAAAACTGGAAAATCTTTCAGTTTTCAAAAACTTTGACATTTGAAGAAATGTTCCCTTTGCAACTAAATGCAATAAAATGTTGGAATTTGGAATTATTAAAATAACTAAGCAAGCTAAATAACATATAAATACAATTATAATCATGTAAAAAAACTAAACAAATAACTAAAACTTGAAATATTTAAAATAGAATATGTACATAATACAAAAAGATCACATTAATTTCATGGAAATTACATTAAGACAACACTAATAGTATATAAATGACACTAAAATAACACTAGGACACTTACCCTTCTTCTTCTTCGGGGCACTTTTCGCTTTCTTTTTGGTTTCCTTCTCCTTCTCTGTTGATTCTTTGTCCTTCTCCAGTTTCTTCTTCTTCACCTTCTCTCCATCTGTGAGGGAGGTTTGTGAGAGTTGTGTAAACAGACTGACAGAAGCGCAGTGATGTAACATCAGGACATGAGCTCTCTGCCGTACTCTGAGTGACCGGGCTGCTCTCGGCCGACAGATCCAAGCTCTTCTTGCTCTTGGTCTTTTTGGGTTTGGCTTCGGTGCCGTTGGTCTCTGCTGGAGTCGACTCGGGCTTCTTCTTTTTGGGCTTCTGTAATATTCTGCATTTAAAATGACATTATTGTAATAAACATGTCAGACAATTAGCTATTATTAAAAGTAATCAAAGCTAGAAAGTTAGATTACTCACCAGTACGCATGCAAGCGAAAGCAACGAATAAAAAAAGAACAATATATTTGAATATAACTCTTAGTCAATAAATAGGCATTTTTGTCATTTTTGTTTGAAACACACTCACCTATTTATATATAAATAAAAACAAATAAATATATATATCTTTCATCAAAGTTGTCCTAAAACCTAAAAACAAAATGCAGTCTTGTCTTGGGACAACTTTGATTAAATTTTTTGATCCACTTCAAAAAAGCTGAATACTGACTACACGTATATATATATATATATATATATATATATATATATATATATATATATATATATATATATGCACTTTTTTTAGATCTATAGTTATGATTTGTTAACCAGATATATTAAAAAAAGAAACTGCATACAAACACACACACACAAACACACATATATATACAGTAGGTCAATATGTATTTGGACACGGAGAAAATTTGGTATGCCACCAGAATAGAAATAAAATGAAACAATATGAATTTGAAGTGCAGACTTAAAGCTTTAATTCAAGTGGTTTAACAAAAATATAACATAACATGCAAGGATTTACAAACATTTTTATACACAGTCCCCCCATTTCAGGGGCTCAAATGTAATTGGCCAAATAAATATAATATTAAATAAAATGTTTAATTTTAATGTTTTGTTGAGAATCCTTTGCAGGCAATGACTGCCTTACGCCTGGAACTGATTGACATCAGCAGAGACTGAGTTTACTCCTTTGTGAAGCTTTGCCAGGCCTTTACTGCAGCTGACTTCAGTTGTTGTTTGTTTCGTTGTTGTCTTCCTGCCTTTAGTTTTGTCTTCTGTGAGGGAAATGCATGCTCAATCGGGGTTGAGATCAGAAGATTGATTTTGCCATTGCAGAAGATTCCATTTTTATCTTCAGAAACTCCTGGGATGCTTTTGGTGTGTGTTTTGGGTCACTGTCCATTTCTACTATGAAGCGCTGCCCTATCAACTTTGCTTCATTTAGTTAAATCTGGGCAGAATTCTTCCAGCTGCTTCTGACCTCTGTCACATCATCACTAAACACCAGAAACCCAGTGTCACTGGAAGCCATGCACGCTCATGCATCACACTGCTCCATCATGTTTCACAGATGATCTTGTGTGCCTTGGATCATGAGTTGTTCCAAGCCTTCTCCAGACTTTTTTTTCCTTCTTGTCATTCTGGTACAGCTTGATCTTAATTTCATCCATCCAAAAAGAATGCTTTTCCAGAAGTGGTCTGGCTTTTATAGATGCTTTTTGACAAAGTCTAATCTGGCATTGTTTGCACCTTCTTCATACACAATGATCTTTTTGAAGCATAAGATTGCATCATCTTTAGATCCATTGATATAACAGCAGCGATCTGATGCATAGCCCCATTATACAACACATCCTGTTTGTGAGTGATTAAGCTGCAAGAGTCAGCGATGGAAAACCCTCACATTAATCTGTTATTCTTTTGTATTTCACAAAAATGTTTAAGTTAAACCTAAATCTTTTCACCCTCATATATACTGTATATATATATATATATATATATATATATATATATATATGTGTGTGTGTGTGTGTGTGTGTGTGTGTGTGTGTGTGTGTGTGTGTGTAGTCTTATACAGGAGACACTCAGTACTGTCTGTGAGTCTGAAAATGTGTGTGTACGAGTGTGTAAGTGTGTGTGATCCAGTTAAGACGCAGCCAGAATAAGACTATTAATACTGTCACCTTAGTCAATCCCTGTCATGAGGTGCAGAGGAAAACCTTAATTCAACCATGTATCCATTCAATTAACAACAAAAAAATATACAGTAGCAAAATAATTTTGAAATAAGCTTTGATCTTAAATAAAGTTAAAAATGTAAGTATTTGTGCTGTCTAAATGAACTCACGTTGTGTTTGTAGGTCATCTTTAATAATTTGAGTAAAACTGAATGAGACATATTTACATTTATACTTCAAAAGGATCTGTCAAGCTCTGAACCCTTGAGCTAAACACATCATTATAAAACATTTTCTTGATTATTAGGACTCACCACATAAATGTGATATAAATCTGCAATGCATAATATTTCCCACTTGTAATGCTAACAGTCCTACTAGTTATTTTAGATTATGCAAATATAAAAAAGCTAAATATTTGGCATTCTCATCACAAGCAAGCAACAGAACAAGGTGATAAACTAATATTGAAATGCATGGCTGGAAGGGTTTGATTCAGTCATTTGCACGTGTTTGTTACAAGCTTTGTAATTATATATCACTGAACCTTTCTGTAAAACTAGGAGTGACCTCACTATAACTCACTAATTAGACAAGTGACATCAACCAACATGCTAAGGACAGCGTGCTCGGTATGTTTTTTTTAATTATCGATACATTCCTTGCCTTTAAATCCATTCTGATGACAGATCTTGTTTAAAACAGAAGATGCTTATTAATGATTCGATCTCTGATTGTCAGTGAATCAACATTTAGATCAACAGCTATTCAGAGGATAATAATAACAATAAAAGCCACAACATGCTTTATGCAATCAATCAATTAAAACAAACTCACCTTTTCGGCAGACATGTCCTTTATCTTCAGACTGTACCCAGTGAAGTTGAACAAAAGCAAACGAGGCCTGCGGTGATGCTAAGCTAGTAATGAGAAAGTGTGGAGCTTTACTCACTGAAGCTCCATCAGCAGAAAGTTGCTAAGAGGATTTTCCCTCTGTCCCATCTGTCACTCACACCACGGCCTGAAGAAGAAATAATGTGACAAGATGGGTAACTGACAAATGGATGTCAAATTATAGATTTTAGACTAAACTAGGAATGTAGAAAATGACATTTTCAGTCTTTTTAATCACATTTTGCCTTTACTAGTGGACATGGAAGCAGATCCACATAAACTCCTTAAGTTGAATTAACAGTTAGAAGAAACATCTTTCTCATTTAGACGCTTGAACATGCCTTATTTATTTACTTCTTGTTGAGGTCCAACACGTTTTAGGAAGGACCAACTGATATTGCATGCTTAAAAAAAAATTCTGTCACTCGAATCTAATGAATTCAATAATTACTGTCAAAATTATGACCCAATGATATTTTGACCCGTCATTTGGGAAAATATTAGATCAGTTAATTATATTAAATGGTGATGAGAAGCTTTTCTGATTGAAATCACTTGAAAAACTTAATTATAATTTGAATAGATAGTTGTATGATTTTGGATATATTCTGTGATTCTGTCTGTCCAGAGAAACATTTTCATTCATTGCATTTTAATTGTATTTATGTTTATTCATTATTTATATATTACTAATTATATTTATATATTGTTAATTTTATTTCATTGTTGGTTTTTCATTTATTTTTGCTATTCTTTTTGTAAACTTTATTTTATATTAAATTATTTATTTATTTATTCTTTTTGTAAACTTTACATTTATTTATTATTGGATTACATTTACGTTTAGGCATTATTTATATATTAATTATTTAATTTATATATTGTTAATTTTATTTCATTTTTTAATCATTTATTTGTATTCGTTTATTAACAATTTATTCATTCAATTCTATTAATTTACTTTTATTTATTTGTTTATTTTTATTCAATTTAATCATGTATGTATTCATTTATTTTAATTATATTTATTTACTCTTATTTATTATTTGTTTGCTTTTTTATTATAATTTTATTTAACTGTTTATTCATTAATTTGTATTTTTTTACTTTATTCAATTATCAGCTTCTGCCTGTCCTGCAGATGAGCACTACTCCTGAACATCATGCATAAGGAACATGTTAAATGTGTCAACACACAAACCCAGTCATTATATTAACACACATTTGTCTAATTAATGTAAATACTGGGATTTCTTAACAATGATACCTGATCCACATCACTGCTGAATTTATAACTCACTGCTGCTGCCTTGATGGGTGTCAGGTTTCAGTTTAGTTGAATGTGTCATTGCTAAATGTGTTTTTGAAGTTCATCTTATATTTTAACACTGTTAAACTCAACATTTTAAGACTTTATTAAAATTCTAATCATAATGAATAATAATAATAATAATAATAATAATAATAATAATAATAATAATTATTATTATTATTATTATTTATTTATTATTGCAATGTATGCATCAGTTAGAATGGTCATATTGCACCCCCTACAGGCAAGTAAAGGTGGTGCATCATTCCAATGAAGAAAATGCATGCCTGCAGTAAAGCCATTAAAAACATTAATTTTACTTTAAATATTTTTTTATTCAAATGTTTGTTTAAAGTTTAACACTGTCATTTAATGTTCTAAAAATACTAAAACTGAAATAGAAAAAATGGAGAAATTATATAAACATAAAAAAGGCTAAATACACTACAAAATTATTAAAAATTAAACTTAAAATAAAAATAATAATAATTTAAAACTATTAATAATACTATAAAAATGTCTCCGCGGTACTAAATATTTTATTATATTTAAGTAAATATTTCCTGCCCTGACGCTAGATGGCGATATAGTTAAATACAATAAATTAAATGTGGACACTGGCTCAATGTTCTAAGCTGATTGTGCTGCAGGCAAGATGACGCTGTTTCCGCCATCCTCCCGTTTACAGATCATAGGCTAGCGAACTCGAGGAGGTTCAGAGGTGGAGCTCAAGATCTTAAAGAGACAGTGCAGTTTATGATGCAACTCTGCAGTATTCTCCAGATCACCAGTTTATAAACTAAAACCGAAGAACTGAAATGCTCCTCTCAGGTAAAAAAAAAAACATTTTCATTTGGTTCATATTTACATACAAATGACAATAATTGATAGCATATAATATAAATGTATTTACTTAAACTATGATTTTTACTACACTGAAACAGATTTTTGAAATAATGCAGAAGCAGAAGAAGAGCTACTTAAGGACGTGACCTTACTCCAGCGGCTTTATTATTCACATTCACAAACAATGAGGACAACCCATGGAGATATGTGTCAGAGAAGCGCACGCGCTCCTGAGGGACACACGTGCGTGTTTGTGTGTGTGTGTGTGTGTGAGAGAGAGAGAGAGAGAGATGGGAGAGAGTGAGACTCAAACTAAACAAAGGCAACAGGATACTGCCTCACTGTAAAACAAATGCTGGATCCAGCAGCAGATGAGCACACAGAGGAAAATACAGTCTGAAAATGTCCTGCTGACCTTCTTTCACAGAATGAGTTTTCCCATGATGCAACGGCCTCTGCCAGAAGGTTGGATAACAGTACTGGAAGGAAACTCCAGTTTAAACTACAGTGGTGCTTGCCCGTGCGAATCCTGTATCGCTCTTTTACTACATTTCATGCAGTGAATCAAGTATTCTGGGTGGTTGCCAGGGTGTTGCTATCCTACTTCTAAGGATTTAGTGTTTTTTTAACATGTTACTATCAGTAACAGTGCTATGCAGCTTCTAAGGTTAAAGTGTTTTAAAGTATGTCGGTCTGCAGTAACTATGATGAACTGGGTGTTTGCCAGGGCATTGCTATGCAGCTGCTAAGGTCTGAGTGGTTTTTAGCATGTTACTCGGCATGTACTAGAATGTTATATTTGGTTGCCAGGGTGTTGCTATGAGTGTTTTTAAACATGTTACTATTAATAACTAGGATACTTTGGGTGGTTGTCTGGGTGTTTATATGCAACTTCTAAGGTCAGAGTGGTTTTTAGCATGTTGTTCTGCACTGGTTGGGGTGTTCAGGGATTTTTAAAATGGGCTGCTATAACGCTACATTGAATTTTTTTTATTTTTTTCTTGCTGGTTTACCAGGTAATGCCAAATTATTAGTCAGATGTTCTGAGTGGTTACCAGGGTATTGATATGTATGTATTCTAGTGGGTTGCTATGTAGTTCCTAGGGTGTTCTGAACATTTGTTCCTTTGTCAGGGCAAAGTTACTTATAGTTATTAGAAAGTTGCAATTAGGGCATTTTTTATTTTTTTATTTTGCAAGTTGCTATGCAGTTTGTTAAGTGGTGTTAAGTGTTTTGCTTTTTTATTTACTTGGATGTGCTAGGTGGTTGCCAGGGTGTTGCAAGTCAATTGCTAAGGAACTCCAGTGTGTTGCTATGCGGATAATAAGGTGCTCAGAGTTAGGGATTTCATTCAGGTCCTTAATAATAAATATGCACTTGATACATGTATCTAAAGTGACTAAAGCATGCCACTTCACCATAGACGCCCCCAGTGTTCTGCTATGCCCCACCAAAGTCACTCCACTAAAACCACATCATAGTGCTGATCTGAGATCAGATTTCTGGTCAATGAACAGTTAACTCAAACTTGTGCAGTTTGGTCAGGGACTGATTACTCTGAACAATTCTTAAAGATCATGTGATAATGCCCTAGGGAACATCGCACCGAAAAAAAAACTGGATAAATATTCTGTAATGCAAGATTGTAAAAGTGGATATTAGACCTCATTTAGGTGCCATTTCTTATGCTTATGATGATGAATAATGCAGGCTTTTCTTACCAGATGAACCACACCGAAAAACGTGTATTTTAGCCCCTCGAACGTGATTTATATATTTTTTAGTGGGGAACCCGCCTCGAAACACAATTATGCTAGTTTTTTGCTAGTTTTGAGTAGCAACAAGGCAGGTTTTGTTGCGAAAACCTGGCAATCACCTACACACACACACACACATGCGCGCAAGTCTGAGTGAATGAGAACAAAGTCAATAGTTGTGGAACTCCAAGGCTGTCAAGGCTATTTTATTCTCTAAACACTGGTTATTGTTAGCAATAATAACGTTACCTGCTTGATGGATAGTGATCCTACCATTCACTTAGTAACCCTCATACCATTCCTATCAACGCCTAAAACAACACAGAGACCTCTAGAACATCCTAGCAACCCAGAACACCATAGTAACTACCCAGAAACCCTCAAAACAATCTAGCAACCCCTAGAACATCCTGACAACCACTCAATAACCCTCAAAACACACTAACAAAACCGAAAACTAACTAGCAACCACCTAGCACCCCCTAGAACACCCTTGTAATAGCCCCATAACTCTCAACCTCTTAGTAACCCTTAGAACACCCTAGCAACTACCTACCAACCCCCTTCAACCATCTACCCCAATACATCCAATCAACCACCCAACAACCCCCAAAACAACCCAAGAGCAATGCCTAGAACAACCCCAAGAACAACCTACCAATCATCTAGCAAACCTCATACAATCCTATCAACCACCCACCAACACCTAGAAACCCAGAACACCCTAATAGCCACCCATCAACCCTTTAAAACAACCTAGTGACTCCTAGAACATCCTAGTGCACCACAGCAACAACCTAGCAAATGCAAATCACCTTAGCAACCCCCATACCATCCTTTTAACCATACAACTACCCCAAAATAACCCAGAACACCTAGCAACCCCCAAAACTCCCTAGCAACCACCTAGTAACTTATAGAACATCCTACCAATCACCTAGTAACCCTCAAAACAATCAAACAACCCCTAGAATACCCTAAATCAGCATACTATCATTTAAAAAACATTTCAAGAATTAAATGTTTTGTTTCCAGCCAAGACTTGGAGAAACTTGTTCATGCCTTTATCACCAGCAGCGTGGACTATTGTAATGGGCTCCTCACCGGCCTTCCCAAAAAAAAAAAAAAAAAAAAAACAAAAAGTGAAGTGAAGTGACATTCAGCCAAGTATGGTGACCCATACTCAGAATTTGTGCTCTGCATTTAACCCATCCGAAGTGCACACACACAGAGCAGTGAACACACACTGTGAACACACACCCAGAGCAGTGGGCAGCCATTTATGCTGCAGCGCCCGGGGAGCAGTTGGGGGTTCGATGCCTTGCTCATGGGCACCTAAGTCGTGGTATTGAAGGTGGAGAGAGAACTGTACATGCACTCCCCCCCACCCACAATTCCTGCCAGCCCAGGACTCGAACCCACAACCCTTCGATTGGGAGTCCGGTTCTCTAACCACCAGGCCACGACTTCCCTAAAAGACCATTAGACAGCTGCAGCTCATCCAGAACGCTGCTGCCAGGATTCTGACTAGAACCAGAAAATCTGAGCATATCACACCAGTCCTCAGGTCCTTACACTGGCTTCCAGTTACATTTAGGATTGATTTTAAAGTACTTTTAATCGTATATAAGTCACTAAATGACCTAGGACCAAAAATATTGCAGATATGTTCACTGAATATAAACCTAACAGATCACTCAGACCATTAGGATCGAGTCAGTTAGAAATACCAACGGTTCACACAAAACAAGGGGAGTCCGCCTTTAGTTACTATGCCGCCCGCAGAATCAGCTTCCAGAAGAGATCAGATGTGCTAAAACACTGGTCACATTTAAATCTAGAATTAAAACTCATCTGTTAAACTGTGCATTTCTTGAATGAGCACTGTGCACTGAGCACTGTGCACTGTCCGAACTGATTGCACTGTTTTTTTTTCACAGTTTTTTTTTATGTACAGGAAAATCATTTTCTGTTTCGAACTGTTTTTAAATTCATTTTAAATAAGTTAATTTTTAAATCATTTTAAAAGTTAAAAAATTGCTTGTTTTATTTTTGTTATTTTTACTTTCTTTTATGTGAAGCACTTTGAATTACCATTGTGTACGAAATGTCCTATATAAATAAACTTGCCTTGTCTTGCCTAAAAACTACCCAGCAACCCCCCTCAAAAAACAGCAACCCATAGAACATCCTAGAAACTACCTAGAAATCACTGGAAAACCACATCAAAAATCTAGCAAATGCACATCCCCCTAGCATCCATCTAGCACCCCCCATATCAACCACTCAAACCCCAAAACAACCCAGAAATCCCCATTGAACCCCGATAACCAACCAAAAGTCCTAAATCTGTAAGTCCTATAAACCTTATTTGAACCCTTCTTTTAAAACCTTTTCCACATTTTCAAACAAGTTTGACTTTTACACAGACAAAAGTGTACAATGAAGGCATGAAATGTATATAAAAAAGTGTGCTCCAGCACAATGTTGTATCAGGATAGGTCTTATGCAAACAATGTAACCACAGAAATCCCAGCTGAAATGTCTTGCTTTTCTCAGTTAATTTAATGTGTAAATGAGAAATGTGCAAGGACTGCATTGAAAGTCACTAAGCCTGCCCAATTATACACATGCGGAGCAGGTGACAAGCCTCTGATGGTATTGCTAAAAGCAAGTGGCATTGTGTCTTTATTTCACATGAATGTCACTGCAAACAGATGGGGGAAGTGAACAGAACTTTGGTTCTCTCCGCAGTTTCAGCGTTACGTTACACAGGATGACATCAGTGTGGAGGGATTCTGGGTAATAGCTCCTGTGGGAGAGGCCACGTCCTTCAGCTGCTGGCGCCGAAGAGACTATTAGACCCTGGAGCGTCCCCCCAGTGCTCGAGTAACGCGCCTAGGATGTTCCCCAGCCGCCGCCCTTCAGCTCCAGCCATTATGTGTCATTAAGGCAGTTGGGGCCATTTGTTGAGGTCTCCCAAAAAAGGCAAAACTATCTGTCTGTCAGAGCCAATTTGCTATAGAGAGCACTGTCAGATGAGGTCACAGGTAGCACTCAGTTGTTAAAGGTGGAATAAAGCCCTAAAAAAAAACAATGAGAAAATTTTTCTATGACAAAACACTTGCTTTTTAATATGCAACTAAGACAATAAAGTTTAAGAAGATTAAACACTGTTTAGCCTGACCAAAGGAGTTTTAATATGCCTGAAGGAGAAGGATTTGTTAGCATTTCCATTTAGCTCAATGGCAACGTCCAGTTGGTGCAAGCAGTCCTGGATGAACATGAACTGGATGCTGCCATCTGACTGGAATTATGGGAACTCAGAAAACCAATATTGCTGTATAACTTTTCAAAAGTTTTGGGTCGGTGCAATTTTTAAGTTTTTTTTTAAGGTATTACTTTTGTACAGCAAGGAAGCATTAAAAGTGACAATAAATATATTTAAAATGTTACAAAGGATTTCCACATTTCAAATAAATGCTGTTCTTTTAAACTTTTTATTCATCAAAGAAACCTTACAAAAATCTTACCATGAACATAGTGTATATAATCTTTATATACATTTATTTGAATGTAATAAAGGGTGCCTTCCAAAAGAACTATAGTATAGAATAAAGAGCTTTTCCATGAAATATAAGAAGATTTACAATGTCACTTTGCAGAACATGCACAGTAGAGTGTCCTGCACTCTTAAAAAGAAAATTTCTTTAGTGACGAACCTTTAACATCCAAGCAATTTTCCACAAAATGTTTGTTTTAGTGGATTGTTTTTTTAAACATCCTTTACAATAAGACATTTTTTTGGGGGGGGAACCAGGAATGGTTCTTCTATGGCATCGTTGTGAAACCCCCCTTTTGCAGCCTTTATTTTTTACGAGTGCAGAGCATCACCGGTAATGAAGATCTTTGGGATGTAGAGTGTCCTCTTTCTGGTTCATGCTCCCTGTCTGAACTCCCAGAGCAGCTTGCCATTGGCACATGTGCCACCTCTGCCACCCCCCCTTACCCTGACCTACTGTCCGCACCGACACCCTCCTCATGGGTGCCAGCCCGACCCCCTTTCTCTCTCTCTCTCTGTGAGCTCGTCTTCCTCCGAGACAGTCAGCGGGAGCTTTAACCACAGCCGGCTCTTTTCTTGAACTGGTGCCAATGGAGGCTGGCCCTGGATGCCGCAGCTGAAAGCTTTACAAGCACTCCGGTCAGAAGGCAGGAAGACAGACTGAGAGATTTGTAAGGGCAGCTTCTCTTTCTTTATTCACTTGTGCTCTTGTGCTTTATTTATATCTGTGTCCCTCTCTCTCTCTCCCCCAAGTTGGGCATCAAGAAATGGTACTTTCTTCCCCTTCAGAGAGTTTATAGAGCAAAAGAAAGATAAAATGCGACACGAGGACAGTACTTTGAGAAATAAATGGACAAATAACAAAAGGACGAAAGGGGGGCTCTGACGTCACACACTGTGCTGCCCATGACAATGCCTGAAAGGAGAGGAAGACAGGACGATTACAACTCTTTCTCTCTTTCTGTCACCATATCTGCGACGTCGGTAAAGAGACAGCACACTTTTTGGCAGGTTGACGCTGGATTATTGCACAGATCTCGCTGCATCCTGCTTTCTTCAAAGCTGAGAAGGATATAGTACAGTGTTAGCACAAACTTTGACCACAAGTGCTGTGACAAGTCGCCGTCTCGCGCTCTTTGTCCTGGTGCCTCGGGTTTAACTTTCTCACTCTGCCCTCCTGCTTCAGCACAGCAAGAACTCTTTGAAAAGGACTCAAAGTTTTTAAAAAAGGAGCTTGAATTGGTTTCACCTGGGAATGCTGACAATCGTGGACTTGCTTTCAGGATCCCGACTTTTATTTCAATTTGAACATGCACATAGCAAAGGCATGAACAAAAGTTTATGTGCATGAATGCCTATGGATAAACATCAACGTATATTGCATGGAGCATGCAGGCAATAGAAGGACAGCTAAAGATGCTGCGAATGACTTCTGTAAAACAGGAATCGAAAGGCTTGCACCTGGGATAGATGCCAAACGCTGACAAAAGACTCTTTCGGGAGCCTTAACTCTATTTCAGGACGTGTGTCAGATCGTGATTTGGCACTCTGAGTAAGTACATGTACCTGATATCAACATTTTCTCTCGCAGCTTTAAGCGACGCCATGCTACTGAGGGATAGGTTGAGATTTGTTTATTTCGCTTGGTTTCAGACCAAGTTCCACTCCTCACTTCCAGGCCTGAGCCAGGTGACGGTGTTTAGCATTTTGTGCCAACACCCATAGAGGTATTAAACATGGAGGACTGGCTGCTAACCCAACAACAACAGATGAAGCCAAAGAGCGAGCCGCAAGGTGGTCGCAAGAGTTGCCGCCTTGTTTTCTTTTCCTTTCTCATACTGTTGTGACCTCTCTCTCTTGGCAGCGGGGCTGAAGTGGGCAGGGGAATAGGAGGGCATAGCTGAATCTGCTCAGTGCTTGCAGGGGTTCGTGTGAGAAGGGCTGTTTGCTCACACACCTCTCTCTCTGCTTTTCCTGTTGGCCTGCGAGCGACGTGGAAACGGTCTCTCCTCTTCTTTCTTCCTCCCTGCTGTTTTTTTTTTTTCGGTCGTCGTACAGTAGTACAGTTGTACTTTTTACCCCATCCGGAGTCTCCCGCTGATGTCCCACGAAAAGCTGTCACTCAGGTACTTCCAGCATTTGATTTTCATTCGAATGCTTAGCTTTCATTTTTTACTTTCTTGTGTTGCAGTATAATAGTTTTGCTCTGAATTTCGCTGCTCCTCATCCTCATCTTCCTCCAGCACGTGTCGTTTATCTGCCGCCGCCATGATAAAGCGCGTTTCGTTTCTGTCCGTTGAGACATTTAACATTTTTTCTCATAAAAAACAAATATTGTTAGAAAAACTCCAAATGTGTTCAAGCTAAATTAATGTGTGCGAGTGATTTGGCTTGGTTTTGTCTGCCTTGCGATACATGACCACTGTTTCTTTTTATACAACCTGTTTGCATAATAGCTTTAAAAATGTTTTCAGAGGCTATACAAACATGCGGTTTGCTATGTACAGTACAGTACAGGGTAAATACGCTCTTTTGAGCTAAGTTACATGTCTGAGGCCTTCAAAACAAAGAGCAGCACTTTACCTGCCAAACTGCCAGGAGAAGAAAATTAAACCTACAATCTCACTAAAAGCATTGCAGAAGGATTTGTAACTGTTATTTGTTACTTCTAGGTTGTCTTTTAGTCGGTACACCACATACAAATCTAAAAGGTGAAGAATGAGACTCTTAAATTATATATATATATATATATATATATATATATATATATATATATATATATATATATATATATATATATATATATATATATATATATATATATATATATATATATATATATAAATATAAAATCTTGTATATTTTATACGGAAATGTGTGTGTATGTATATTTCTGTCGATTTTAATTTAAAAATATATATATATATAATATTTTAATTTTTTTAATTTTTCAGACTTACACCAAACTGGTGTAAAATAATAATAATAATAATAATACAAATAATGTTAAAACACACTTGATATGTCTTTCTTTCATCTACGATTGAACTAAAAACACATTTGAAGATTATTTTATGCCATTTTGATTAAACATTGCATTTCCATTCCATAGCACCTCACGTTTTGTTTGCCTAACTACTTTTGGTTAGTTCACTAACACAGCCTACAAAGAATCGTAAATCTTTTAGAGACATCGAAACTTGTAAATGAAAACTGCCCTGAACACTGTACAAAGAGAAAACAGAGTAAGAAAAAAGCAGTAAGGAGGTGGGCGGAGTGATAGACGAAAAAAATGAAAACACTTCCTCCACCCCTCCCTCACTATCCTCAGATGAACTTGTCACGTTACTTGATGATTTTTTTTCTGGTCTGCCCTCTCTACTTCCTGCTATTTTTTTGCTCCCTCCCTCTCTCTCTCTGTGTGTCCGTGTGGTAACCAGGAACAAAGTCACAGACCTACTATCGGGGGGAAATATTTTGGTAATCACCTGCAATTCTGAAGCAATAAAACCACAAACACCATCACATTATGAAGAAAAAGAGCCTTGTGGATAGCAGCTGAACCCTTGGACATCCAGCTGTAATTACGGCTGCCTGACACTCACCAGAGCAGGTATTTGTCACTAAAGGGATTCGAGGTCTCATTTTATAGCCGTGCAGATCACATTTGTCTCACAGGTATCGAAAAGAAAGAGTTAACAGATCAAGTTATGAGCTTTCAAAAGCACATGGCTTCTCACTTGAACATGCTGCATGCAAAAATGTTAATTCAAAGCTGTATTTTCCATGTTAAAATACTTTATTCTAGTCTTTGTTCAATGTGACAACTCTTAGTAAGTTATTGAGATGTTGATTTCCCTGCAAAATAACTCTTAAAACGTTTACTTGAGAATCCTGCCCTTCTCGACGAATGGCGTGAGTTTGTGGGCGGGACTATCTGTTTTTATGAGCAAATAAAACATGCAGGCAGTGTTCGAGGAAACCTATTTGGAAGCAATAATTATTTTTGCATCTCCAGTGCAGAAATGACTTACATTTATAGTGTTATTTTCATTGTTTTAATAGAACAGGCCTAATTTACAAGTGTCAACAAATGCGATGACAAATTAAAAAAAGGTTTTTGTGTTTTAGCTACACTGAAAAAAATTTGTGTAGAAACACTGAACTCAACGATTTCAAACATTGAATTAAATACAAAATAACAGTGAAACAATATTTTCCTGTATGATGTACTCCGATAATATATTTTTAAAATTCAACGAACGCTAATTTTGCAACCGCACTGCCGAGTGTTGCAAGCTGCATCTGTTTGCAATACAGCTATCGCATTGATAAGTGCTGAACATATACTGAACGCATACGCAAACAAGGTCAACAGGCACTTCCTGTTTAGAATTGCTATTTTTGCATCCAGGGCAAAGAGCTGAAGTTCTGCAGATTGTTAGGGGTCGCGCTGCAAATGATAAGCATGTTAAAAAGGCCTCTGGATTTGCACCACTGCAACACCGTGGGTTAAAACACATTGCATAAATGGACAATTTTACTAATACGGATGTGGCAAGTGAAATGTCATCTCACCTTAAATAAGCAGGTAGGACTATATTTACTCACTTTCATAATGATCACAAATGCATTTAATTACATTACTGACAATTAACATGCAAATATGCCGAAAATGTTCCTTGCAGTAATTATGGCTTTTCTAGATAGAAATGGCAACAGTTTAAACAGGTTAGGATAAAATAGGCTTTTGGAGCTAAATGGGCATATTAGGTTGCATAAGTTTAAAAAATAAATCTAATTAGACCCCATTTACTTTCTAAATACACATTCCTGGTCTTATGGTTTGTGATGCATCAGTGCACATTAACCAAAAAATATCAAATATCTTCATAATCTTTCATCAAAATTAAATTAAAATTATGTTTTATATGCACTCCACAGCTAAATAAAGTTCAAATAAAATACATTTAGTAGATGTCAACACATGAGGAAATGTTGACAGCAGAGGTGAAATAAAAAAAAATACCTTTGCGTTTAACCCCAAGATTGAGGTTAGAGAAACTTAACCACTTCCGCTGACAAGCTGGTTCTAGTTTGTCACCATTTTATCACAAGTATCTCACTGCCAAATATGTTATAACAAAAGCTGTTTGAATCGCAGATATGATTGAGTTATACATATGTGAAACAGCTCTCTGGTGAAGGAGAGAGTTCAAGTTAAAATGCCTTTTACTGTTTATGTAGAGCTTTGCATATATTATCTCTCACAAGACATGAAGATTTAGCCTCATGTTGACATAGCCATTACTTTGTGTAATGATCCATGGACTTCAGTGAGACGTGGACCATATACTGTGATGGAATAACAAATAGTCCTTTTGAGAGCCAAGAAAAATGTCAGACGAAGCCATAGCACCAGATAAACACAGCAAATGTAGTGAGCTGCCTAACTAGACGACGTTTTATGCACCATAAGCCCACGCCAAAAAAAATTGAATTACGGCGCTTCATAAAGTATCTTGTTTTGGCCAGCATCTGGCATCCTTGGATCCCAGAATGCATTACAACGAGCTGGAAGACAGAGAGAAATAATGATTAGAAACATACATTTTATTAAATACTGAAAAGTAAAATCGAAAAACGGACTAAAAATTAAGTATTAGCATAGCAAGTTAGTTTAGCAACATGCTTACATCAGACTCTATTGTAATCAACACAAATTATTAGCACTATTTATATGGCACACATGCTCTTTTTACACAGATTTGCGGCCTATAAAAGATTTTAAATGCGCACCGTAAAAACCAATTGTGTTGTGTTTTCCAGTCCAAATATCTAAACGTTTTTAAATCAAGATATATTTACATGAGAGGCAAAATTATATAATATTAGTAGGACTTGTTTTCTGAAAACTAAGAAAGAAAAATCTGATAATGAGGTCAAAAAACGAAAAAATCCTGGTTTGACCTTTGAATTATTTTCTGACCCCGTTGGTAGATATTTTTCTTGTTTTAACCCTCTGGGCCTCTTCATTTTTGGGTCACACTTGATACCTTTGCAGTCAAAAGTTTTTCCAGGAAAATCATTGTATAATATTTTGTTCAGAAATATTTTTTTATGTTATTTAGAATTTTGAGGGGATTGTATGATACTATGCAATATTTATAAAATTTTTAGGAGCATTTTTTTTCCCACAGTAATTTTTGACAAAAAATGTTTTTGTTACATTTAAACCATATGGTTTTTTTGTGTGTGTGTGTGTGTGTGTGTTCACATAGCTAATGCAGTGACAAACTCCCCAAATGTCACCCCATTCCAATGAAGCAAAAAATGATACAAAATTCAAGATTTTTTTTTCTTTCAGTTCCGACTGAAGAGGCTCAGAGGGTTAAACATAAATGCACATTATTTAGATTTTTTTCAGAAAATACCTCAAATCATTTTGCTTCAAATTTTGCTTTTGATTTGTTGTAAGAATGTTTAGATATTCACATGGGAAAACAAGACAAAACAATTCTAAGTAAGAAAATTGTTTTTGCAGTGCATAACTTTTTGATTCCTCAGCCCTTTAACTGATCCAACATCTCAATTATGAGACTCTCCGCCGGGTCCCCGCTGTCTCGGCCAACTGCCAGGCCAAAACATTTCAATCACTGCCATTAATTAGGCCAAAGAGGAATCCAGAATGTTAATGTCCTGCCCCAGTGTCTTTCAGTTCCTCGGTTCACATGCTAATTTATGCAAAGACACGGTGCCGCCATCCCGCCCCTTTACCATGGCAGTCCATTCTTGGGTGACCCCCGTCTGCCAGACATCTACCACAGCTCCATCATGCTGGGACGCCATCATCTGTGTATTAGAACAATGCAAACAATCCTATTTCATATGTACATAAAGTTTTAAAAGGCATGTGAAAGTTTGGGAACGCCATGCAGAATCTGTGAAGTGATCATTTTAACAAAATAAGAGCGATCATATAAAATTCATGTTATTTTATATTTAGTACTTTCCTCAGTAAGACATTTTACATTAAAGATATTTACAGCTGAAATGATTAAAATAACCTCCACGACTGTTTTTTTATTTATTTATTTATTTTTGTGATGGTCATTCATGAGTCCCTTGTTTGCTCTGAACAGTTCAACTGAGCACTGTTCTTCAGAAAAACCCTTCATGTCCTGCACATTTTTTCTTTTGCATTTTTGAACCCTTTCCAGCAGTGACTTTATGATTTTGAGATCCACACTGAGGACAACTGAGGGACTCAAGCACAACTATTAAAAAAGGTTCAAACATTCACTGATGCTCCAGAAGGAAACACGATGCATTAAGAGCTGGGGGGTGAAAACTTTTTGGAATTTGAAGATCGAGGTAAATTGTACTTAATTTGTGTTCTGGGTAACATGCAAGTATCTTGTATTGCTTCTGAACGGCAGTACTAAATAAAATTTAAAAAAAAGTTATTTCAACAAAACATGAAAATTTGGACATCTTCATCGTGTTCAAAAGTCCCCCACTTACCAGAATATAGAAATCAAACTGAAAGATGGTATTGTCACAGTCATTTTGTTAGGGTTATAAAGGTTTCAATTTTAGCAATATATTCGCAGTATACTTCCTGCTACTGTGCAATCATTCCCCTTTCTTGAAATAAGTAGCCTACAAGCCAGTTTCTGGTTACAAGTCAGTTACTTGACTTGTAACTGCGCACTCGTTTAAGATGGCAGGAAGGCAGCCATTTTGTTTGGTTCTTTCTTTTCCCTCCCTTTCATGCTTTGCTAGCAGACAACATGTAGAGTTATTTAAAGGCAGACAGCTGGGAAAGCTGCGTTCAAATGGAGCAATTAAATGGCATGCAACACCACAGGCGTGTGAAGAGTGCAAGGAGAAATCGGGCATTATTTCCTCGTGCGGCTCACCTCTGCTTCATGCCACACAGTCACTCCTGCAGGTCGAACATGTTAGCATGCTGCTAACTGTTGAATATTTGACTAATCTTTTAAAAGGAAATCAGGAAGACACAAAGAAGGAAATACTGAAATAGAATCAACAACTTCCAAATTTCCTTCTGCACTTTGAAAGTCACTGTGAACGACAAGAAATGGGGAGATTTTATTAGAGCCAGCGTTTTAATTTAAATCTCTGATTATGGATATTTCTTATTGATTTTAGCCAAGAAGACAATATATAAATTGTATATTTATTGTTAATATATCAATATGTGTATGATGCAAACTGATAATTTTTTTAAATAAATAAAACATTTTAGATCAATAAATGTATGTTTTTAGATCAATCAGACTTTTATCAATTAAAATAAATAAAACAAGCATTTTGATGTAATTGTGTATGACTCCTAATAAATCTTTTTTTTCCTTTTATCCCGGTGCAGATTCAGTGAAGAAACGACATCCATGCCGTGTTTGTTTCTGTCCCTAAAGCTGAGGTAGTAGATTGAATAGTTGTGGAGTATAAAACCTCCCTTTGAGATAACTATACAATCTACTGTCTTTCTTATGGAGGCAGATTGACCAGCTGTCTACTGAAGAAACTGTGGGAAACACTTTGACCTCAGCCTATATCTTCTCCATTCTGAAGCTGTGAACCTGCAGATCCGTGTGTCTCAAGCTGAGGTAGTAGGTTGTATAGTTTGTGGGAAGGATCTCATCCTATTCAGGTGATAACTATACAGTCTATTGCCTTCCTTGAGAGACACAATGAACGAGAGTAAAACCACATTAATATAAACAACGAGAGACTTGTAAATGTTAAAATTGGTCAATAAAAAAAATGAATATCAGTATCATTCTGTTTTTATTTTACAGTTGTTATTATTCTTAGTTTATTCTGCACTGTTACTTTATTTTTATTTAACATTTCAGAATGTTATTGTATCAGCAAAGCAGTTTTGGTTATCCTAATGAAACAATAAAATCATTGTCTTTGATCTATCTATCTATCTATCTATTTATCTATCTATCTTGACCCTCTAGCACTCTCTATTCCATTCCATTTCTATTATTTTCTTGTCACAGCTCTTATTACTGCCCTTGTTTGTTTAATTGCATCTTTTGTTCTACTTTGGTTAAAAGCGACTGCTAAATGTTTAAATGTATATGTTAAATTTAAATAAAGGGTGACTCGTTCAGTGACTTATTCTAAAAATAATATTATGAAAATTTTTTAGACATTATGAAAGTCACAAATAAAATCTCATATATGTACTTCATAATGAAGCTTTTTTTATTATTATTATTTAAAAAAAATTGCAATACTGCAGGCTCATATTTGTAATTTTGTACAGACATATTATTGTGCAGTAAACTATCCACATTCAGCCAGACCTCACACAGTTACTCAGTTAACTACCAAAGACTATAAATATACCATATACTTGAAAGGTACTTTGTTAACTAGTAACTCTCAGACTTTGACTGTGGTGTTTTGAGGCGCCCTACTGGCATAAAAGTGTAACTGCAACCCGAAATAAGATTAGAAAGGTTTAGTCTGAAAAAAGTGATATACCGTATATATACATACATATATATATTAGTGCTGTCAACCCATTAATCGCATCCAAAATAAAAACATTTTGTTTACATAAAATATTTGTGTGTACTGTGTACATTTATTATGTTTATATAAATACACACATATAGCTTTTATTTTAAAAATATTTATGTACAAAAAATATTATGTATTTACATGTTTATATTTATATCATTTATATATATATATATATATATATATATATATATATATATATATATATATATATAAATATAAATACATTTAATATACAAACATATTTTATTTATTTTACTGTGGAGTCAGTCATGTCACTGGCTCCCCCCTGTGGACTGATTTTCACATGAACTCGTCCATCATGGCTGTCGGTGGTGTTACTAGCAGGAGTCCTGCAGCTGTTTGTATCTGCCTGCTGCTGTTGACAAATCATCCTCCTCCAAATCTTCCTGTACTCCCGCTTTATCTTAGGGATTCTGAAGGCGTACACTACAGGGTTTACCATTGAGTTGGCGTGAGAGAGGAGAATGCCAAAGTACAAAGCAATGGACGGGACATGTATACTCTGGTTATAGTATGTGATTGATTGTATTGTGTGTAACGGCAGCCAGCAAACAATAAAAAGAGCCAAGACTAAAACCAGAGAGGTAGCTAGTTGGTGCTCCTTTTTTTTACATGTACTGGTTTCAGCTGACATACCTGCTCTAACACTTCTAATTTTAAAAAAGATGTAGCAATACAAAGCGATCATGACTGCCAGTGGAGGAAGAAAACAGCCTTCAAAGATGAAGTGGATGAGATATGTAATGGGAATGACATCAATGAACTGACATTCTATGGAGGTGGAGTTGTAACGTGTCAGTGTGTCATGGTTGTACCATCCAAACATGGGTAAGAAGCCCAGAAAAGATGCCAGTATCCAGCACACAGCGGCCAGAAACCATGAGCGCTTCTTAGTGACTGTAGCCTTGTACCTGTAGAGCAAAGAGAATCAAAATCAATTTTGACCAATATTTCTTAAAGGGGTTATATGATGCAATGTCATTGTTGAAGCAGTCATGTCAGGGAGATGTGTGTGTATCTAGGAGAAAGCAAAAGCACTTTATTTGGCCTTCTGAAAGTAGATCTAGGAATCTTTTTCGTGAACCTAGGAGAGAAGGTACTTCTGACTTTGCCCCGACAATCTGGCGCTTCGGAATCAGCTACTGGAAGTATGTTTTGTTATTAGCATAAGTATTTGTTATTGACTGTTCAAATGTGGAGTTTTGCGCGTTGTGTGTGTGTTTGTGTATGTGTGAGACAGAGAGACAGACAGGGTCACACAGTGGAGTCAGCTGTCTTAACCGACCGTGGCTTTTGTAATGCAAACACATACGAGATTCATCACTGTGTCTGTCACGTGACTCTGTTCCCCTTTCGGGCTTGAACTGATGGTAACACTAAGGACATAATTAACTGTTACATTTATTTTGAAAGATGAAGCTGTGGTGTATAGGGGTGTTACATTTCCGACTAGTGCTTGTGGTGTTCAGCCAACCACAATGCACTGGGTCAGTTGGCCAATCAGAGCAGACTGTGCTTGTTGGAAAGAGGAACTAGAAAACATGCTTGAGAGAGGCAGGGCATGGAGTACCTACAATAATGTACAGTATTTGAAAAATAATGTGTTTTGAACATTAAAGCATGTCAACATATTATGTTACACCAAATACACAAAATAATACTTTACAATTAAAACTCATTCAAATTAACACTTTAAAATGAACATCACGCAAAACGTTGTACATGTAATTTATGTTCTGAAATTGCTTCTATTTCACATTATAATAAATAATTAATAATTATAATAAATAATTTAAAAAACTATTTCTAATAATATTCTATTTAAAAACATTATTTAAATATTTTTTTATTACAAGTAAAGAAATTGTATAAAAAGTCTTTAGCTTCCAAACAAGACAATCTGCACAAAGTAATTTAAATGATCACACTGATTTATTTAATCGTTTATTTGATTGTTTGATCTAAAGATCTCTTCTTAATTTCACATGATTTTTTTTTTTTTTCATTTTTCAAAATTCTAAAACGGTCCCTTGGTCTGTACAAGCCATAATACATTCTGGCACTCTCAAACACTTACATTCTCCTTTCACCTACGATACATATATGTTTGCTTTCACACACTTACATTCTCCTTTCAGACACAGTAAATATATGTTTGCTTTCACACACTTACATTCTCCTTTCACCTACGATACATATATGTTTGCTTTCACACACTTACATTCTCCTTTCACACACAGTAAATATATGTTTGCTTTCACACACTTACATTCTCCTTTCACATACATATATTTTTTCTCTCAAACAACTACATTCTCCTTTTACCTACATGCATTTCTACTCTCTCTCACACACATATAATCTCCATACATGCATTTTTTGCTTTCACACACATACATTCTCCTTTTACATAAATATATTTGTAATTCTTTTTGGGTATCCATTACTTCCTGTTTAAGCAGGGAGTCACTCTCAGACCAGGAAATACATGTGCAAGACTTGCTCAGCTCTTCCTCGCAAATTTACAGTGAAGCTATTCATTTATTACTGTCAGTTAAATCTAAAAATAAACAAACTGCAATAAGTCCAAATCTTGAGTTATGGAAATAATACAAAGACATCGCTGTCCCTAACTTGCAACCTCCCACTTTATTCACTTCCTAAATTATAAGTGAAAAAAAAAATCCTGCGTCATCAAGGGACAAGGCAATGTGACCTTTAAACGATGATAATATTTATTTTATTTTTCTTTTAAACCCACATAGCTTGCTGAAATACTTCTGCGGCCACCTCATCTACCTCAGCCATGCTGATCAGGACCTGTCCCGGTGACCCTGATCATCCCTAAACCTGCCTTCCGTTTCCAGGATACTTCTTCCGTTTCCACTATACTCCTTCCACATACGCCTTCCGTTTTGTGGCATTTCCCAGTAATGGGGCAGATATGTGGTTTTCGGATCAACCCCCGTCTGGGCCAATATCTATAGGAAATTGTGAAGCAGGTTACATACATGTTGACTTTGGTGATCTCATCATTCAAGTGCTACAAGCAGTAGAAAGCAGGAGAGTCAAAAAAAAAAAAAGCGAAAGTGGAAAAGTGCCGAAAAGCAAAGAAGAAACATGGAAAATCAACACCATATGGACTTCAAATTGAGAACTGTGATAATATCGATGCAGAAACAAGAAACTTTGAATAAGATATATAAATAATGAAGCTGATAAAAGAGATGGCTGAGTATAATAGGATCAGTATTGCAAACATTAACCGATGATTTAGAGTCATTGCAACTTAAGACTCCAGCTAAAAGAAGATAAGGTTTTGAATGCATGTTTTTGCTTAACACCCATTAACACCCTAAATAAAGGTGATATTTTTTTTGATACAGAGTTGTTATACGCTATGCTAGGCAGAAGATGGAAAGATGAAGGTGATGCATTTTGCAACCCGGTTATACTGCTTGCATACGGGCATGATCTGTGTGGTTAACACATGTCAAGCCAAATTGCTATGCTTGAGAAGAAGCTATAAATGATTATATTTCAATGATGTGTGGTTGACCAAGCCCTGAAGACTTCTCCAATTTTAACTTTTGATACCCTGTTTTAATGGCAATGAAGATCATATGTTATGTGTCTGTGGGCAAGAATATGTGTGATCGTCATATGTGTGAATTATGTGCAGGTGCTATAAAAGGTCCCAGAGTGTTGAGTTCGGTATACTCTTCATTTCCACTATACTCCTTCCACATACACCTTCAGTTTCCACTATACTTATTCCATTTCCACTATACTCCTTCCGTTTCCACTATATATATGTGTGTGTGTGTGTGTGTGTGTGTGAATGAAGAATGCATTTGTGTGAGAGTACAAATATATGCATGTGAAAGGAGAATTTGTGTGTGTGTGTGAAGCAAAAATATATGCATGTGAAAGGGAGATGTATGTGTGTGAGAGTGCCAGAATGAATTAAGGCTTGTCCGGCCCCTCTTACAGTAAAAAAAGACAGATGACACACATTCACTCTCTTCCACTGTAGAAAAGTGAAGCCTGCAGTTTCCCATTACGGTGCTGACATCTTGTGCTGATTCAGGACCTGAGTTTGCGCAGTAGTAAGTGAAGTGGAGCCATGTCCCACTCACTCTCCCACAGAGTCGATCTCAAGTACACGCCCCTGACCGCTCTAATTCTTTCCTGCTGATAGCTGAACAAGAGGCTTGTTCAAATTAAGATAAATACAACTACAATCTCCTTCTGAAAATTCCAAAAAGTCTGTTAGTGCCTCAGTTCGCTCAGAGAAGCCGTCAATCTCAGCTGTCAATCACGTCGTCACACAAGCATCACATAACTAACTAAATCCAAACTTATTTTAAAAAACGAACACTTCACCAGTGTGATAAAAACTACATAAAATGACAAAAGTCATCTTTGGGAAAAAAATATTTTTAGGTGTAATTGAATACCCAAGTGCCACTCGTTTGTATAGTTTTGAATGGGGAGAAAAGTAAGGCTCAACATGGCTGCTCTATCAAAGGAAACCCCTCCTCCTAAATAAAAGAGCCAATAAGCTTAATCTAATGGTATTTCATCGAAATAAACAACATTTATGAGACAGCTGTTGTCATTCACTGGTGATTTCAAATATGTAATTTAATCGTAAGCTTGGTGAACAGTTTTGGAGAATTTGATGTTTGCCCATTCAAAGAGATAGGAGCTGCACTTGCTTTCCTGAGAGGCATTTCAAAGATGCCTTAAAGGGGTCATGAACTGAGCAACCAAAATTGCATTGATCAAAATTGCATTGATTGAAAGATCATTGTACTAGGGTGACCATATTTTAGCTTTCCAAAAAGAGGACAGTGCGGCGGGGCAGGGGTGTGGTTGGTTGGTGGTTAAAGTAATGCCAAAAGTGCCCACAGTAGTGCAAATTAAAATATAAAAAATCTAAATGTAATTTCCATACCTAATATTAATATTTTACAGTTACTGTTATGCATACTGATCATAAACACAGCTAAAAAGCTTCCTACCAGTGGCTTTCTTCACAAAACTTAACATCTACTTTTAATATAGGTAGAATGCATAATGTTTCAATACAAGCATTTCAGTCAAATGTAATTTATGCAAAATTTCAAACCTATAACCCACAGGGGGAAATCAAGCCATGACAACAGTTTGAAAGTAGCTTAATTCAATCGAGAGAGAGAGAGAGAGAGAGAGAGAGAGAGAGAGAGAGAGAGAGAGAGAGAGAGAGAGAGAGAGAGAGAGAGAAAGAAAAGCAGACTTAACAACCCTGCATCCAACACAAGCTGAAGGAGTTAGATTTCACTAATGGCTGGAACTCAACTATCTTGAAGGACATAAAAATTACTCTATATTGATGTGCACAAGCCGGGTAGCTGAAGCTGAATCCCTTCTAGGCTTAACCCATCTCAATTCTTTAATTGCACTGTGAGGAGGCGAGGAACGAGGAGTGAGACTTCTAGACGAGCTATGAGCGAGGATACAAGGGTGTACCCTATGTGGAAGTCTTTTTTGATTAAAACCCTGATGCACTTATAAATTCTTCTCCCCCTTCACATCTGTCGTGATAATTTTAATTTACATTTTACCTTTGCAGTTTAAATAAACCATACATGTCATATATTTCAACAGGGCATCTTGCTTTATTAATAGTTATTATGAATGTCTTAAATAACACATTTTAAAAACATAAGGGCAGATTTCTTTAGCGCAGCTGATGATGTGATAAAGTGACGCTTGAGTGGTCAAGAATATTCCAATGTACAAATAACTATTCCTTTGATTCCACTGTCCTCATTTTCTTTTATTGCATCCTTCCCTTATTCCCTTATAGTGAGGATCCACTAATGTTACCCTGGACCACAAATCCAGTCTTAATTGTCAGTTTTTTCGAAAACTGAATAAGTAAGCTTTCCATTGATGTATGGTTTGTTAGGATCGGACAATATTTGGATGAGATACAACTATTAGAAATTTTGGAATCCGAGGGTGCAAAATAATCTAAATACTGAGAAAATCGCCTTTGAAGTTGTCCAAATGGATTCTTAACAATGCATATTACTATAAAAAAGTATGTTTTTATATATTTACAGTAGGAAATTTACAAAATATCTTCATGGAACATGATCTTTACTTTATGATTTTTGGCATAAAAGAAAAATCTATCATTTTGACCCATACAATGTTTTTTTTTCTTTTGGCTATTGCTAGAAATATATCCCAGTGACATAAGACATTGGTCCAGGGTCACAATTAAGAAATGATTAGCACCCAATCTGCACAAGAGCTGACATGATCAATGAGCTTTATTTGATTATGTATTAGATTTTTAATCTAAAGGTAGTAAAGAATCTCAAATATTTTGCTTTTGCTTTCAACAAATTTGACACGTATTAAAGCCCATTTCTCATTTCATTTCAAAGCCCTCTGGAAGCCAACTCACCTGAAAGGGATACAAACCCGCAGACATCGGTCCACAGCAATAGCCAGGAGGGTGAGCACTGAAGCTTGTAGAGGCACGATGAGAAAACAACTGATGAAGAGACAGGCATGGAAAGGGATTTTGATGTGAAGGTCCACAGTCACAGCCAGAGGAATTGCCACAGCGCCAACCAGGAAATCAGCCACTGCCAGAGACACAATCAAGCAGAAAGTGGGTTTGTTCAGGGCTCCACTTCTCCACACGGCCCAGATCACCAACATGTTGCCCAGACAGCATCCCACTGCAATGAGCACTTCAAGAGAGATGTAAATGAATTCTCCACCTGATATCATTGTGCTTACAGGAATGAAAGCCTCTGTGTGAGTGAAAGTTGGAAAGAGGAAATAGGCTATTTATTCTCACTGCCAAGAAAAAAAAAGCCTTCACACCTACAGACCTCTTCCGGAGGAGGATCATTTAGTGGTTTTACAATGCAGGTTACACAAACAAATGCCCAAAGAGCACAGTGTATAGTTGTTTTGTTCTACTCATGTGTGCATATGCTAGTTAAGTTTATTCTTTAAAACACCTGAGTGCTTTGCCATGCATTTAAGACCCAGTGTGTGTTATGTGTGACTATGTTAAATTTGTTTGTCCCCTATGTGGAACACTGGGCTGTTTCCGATTTGGCTACAGTGTCTATGTACACGAACAGGTGGCTACAGTGTGATTCACAACAGCATTATCTTTTCTAAATTGGCTTCTAATTGTTTCATTATGTAATTAGAATGATAAAATTCCATCAAGTAGATAAATGTGTAATGGTATTTCTGCATATCTCTGTTCAGGACAGATCATACTGCAGCACCAATGGATGAACCATGGGGAACAGCATTAGGCACTACTGATTTCTGACTGTCACTGACTTAACATGGGGTAGCTCCGTGGTTATAGGAGAAAATACACTTTTTGTTATGAGCATGCAGTGTGCAGCTCACTTAAAGGTATTATAACCATTCTGCATTATCTGAGTACGTTTAGAAATGACATGTTTGTGTCCGTGGGTTCACTATCAGCTGAGTGCAATTCCTGTGCGATATCTGGTCCCTAATTTATGAAGAATTGAAAGTATTGGATTTCCAGAACACTCAAATATCTAAATTAATAAGGAATCCAGATTTGAGAACTTAAGTTTGGAACTATCCTTCAATATGGCGGCCACGAATGTTTTCACTCTGAAGTGCCCTTTGCAGGGTGATATTTCCCATTTGGAATGCAACGATTGGCTGCGTTACAGTTAATTTTTATGCCCTTTACTCGCTAACTTCCCTCCATCTCGTTTACTTGGATGTACATCATTGATTACATTGCAAGAGTGCCCACTACTGGCGCTGTTTTGCAATTTCCTATTTATTGGTTACTTGGGCTTGGTATAAATTAAATGGGTTCTGCGATGATGACATGATCGTGTTGTATTGTGGTCTATGGAGCTAACTGATGTGTAAATATTAGGTCAAAATGGAGGGGGAGAGGATCTGTCCATATAAACTCCCATCATTCACTTCATGAAGTGGAATGCAGTTAAAAGTGTCAGTGGGGATTCTCTCAAGGGGAAGTGCTTAGGGAAGTTTGCGAGTTTGGGAGTGAACGCTAAAGCCCTGCCTCCTCATTCTCTTATTTGATTGGCCATCTCAGTCATGTAGACATGAAGAAGTGCTAAATGTAACTCTGACATTTAATAAGAGGTTAGTTCAGTGAACGTTTTCAGTCATTATAAGCGAAAACTGTTAGAGAGAAGTATGAGTTCTAATGAAACTTTCTTAATCCCATTTTTGTAGGGTGAATTGCAAACATTGCATTTCTGCTAATACAAAGGCTTGACAGTCATGAAACAACCACCATAAAATAAATAAATAAAATAAAATGAACTTTCTTCTTATGAATGACATAAATGATAAGTTAGAGGATATATACCAATACTAACATTTGTTTTTCGGACCAGCATGGCCAGGGTGACGTCACTTGAAAGAAAAAAAATGTTTCAGAGGCAGAGATATCATCACATTTTGATAATACAACATAATTGATTAAACATTTGTTTTTCTGCATTGATGAATCATGAATCATGCATATCTTGCTCGAGAGCACAAAAACAATTGTAGTTGACTCACTTGAAATGATCAAACCAGCAGCTTCCTGCTTAACCAGCCACAAGCTTAGCCACAGTTTTATGGCACATGACTATAGGGCTGTATTGCTTTTGGTGCCAACAGAAAAATTAAAGCACATGACATTTATAAGTATAGATCAATCAGCAGAGCATGGTGCTAGCAATGCTATTGCATGGATTTGATTCACAAGGAATGAACTGATAAAGTCTTTGAATGCAATGTAAACTGCTTTGGATAAAACAATCTGACAAAAATCTAAACGTAAATAGTGGCCAAATGAATTACCTAAAAAATGCATTATCATATACTGTTTAAATGTTTGTGATTGGTTAATATTTTTAATGAAATCTCTTATATAAGGTCCCCAAGGTTGCATTTATTTGATCCTGAAATGTATTTGATCTACATTTAATATGTTTATGTATGAAACAGAAATAAGCATTTCTTATTATCAATGTTGAAAACAGTTGTTGTAATTATAAATAAATTATAAATGTATTTTCAAGTTTCTTAGAAAGTTCAAAAGAAAGTTCAAAAGAGCAACAGTTATTTGAAAGAAATCTTTCGTAACATTATAAATGTGTTTACTGTCACTTTTGATTAATTTAATGTGTTTTTGCTGAAAAAAAAATAGTTTAAATCTTTCTTCTGAATGGTAGTATATCAACTTAGTTTTTAAATATGTCACGATGGACCGCAAAACCTTAAGTCTTAAGTAGCTGGGGTATATTTTTAGCAATAGCTAAAAAAACATTGTATGGGTCAAAATGATCGATTTTTCTTTTATGCCAAAAAATCATAAAGTAAAGATCATGTTCCATGAAGATATTTTGTAATTTCCTACTGTAAATATATAAAAACTTAATTTTTGACTGCAACTTCAAAGATGATTTTCTCAGAATTTAGATTTTTTTGCACCGTCAGATTCCAGATTTTCAAATAGTTTCTCATCCAAATATTGTTCGATTCTAACAAACCATACATCAATGGAAAGCTTATTTATTCAACTTTCAGATAATGTATAAATCTCAATTTTGAAAAATTTACACTAAAGATTGGTTTTGTGGTCCGGGGTCATGTATAATTAAAAATATTTTGATTATTTAATTTTAAACATTTTGTTTTCAAATTTCTGAAACATTCTCTTTATTTCTTTTTAAATTCAGAGAAAGCCATGCCAAAGTCATGATCTTGCAAAAAATGATTTGCTCATGTGTGAACATCTTTGGTTCTGCATGTGTCAAGACAACTTCCTATTTAAACCACCACTACTTAAAGCAAGTTCCTGTAGAGTTCCTGTGCCTACTGTAGTCATGTCTGATAGTGAGAAGGTGGTCTATACTTCCCTGGAGGTGCTCATCGCTGCAGGATGCTGCCTGGGGAATGTGTTGGTGATCTGGGCCGTGTGGTCATGCCGTGCCATTAGTCAGACCACATTCTGTTTCGTTGTGTCTTTGGCGGTGGCTGATCTTCTTGTGGGAGCAGTGGCTGTGCCTCTCGCTGTGGTGGTTGATGGACGTTTGGAAACTAGTTTTTACTGCTGTCTCTTCTTCAGCTGTGTGATCATCGTGTTGACCCAGGCCTCCGTTCACTCCCTGCTGGCCATCGCTGTGGACCGATACCTGCGTGTTTATAACCCTCTCAGGTCTGAACATTTAATGACAAGCTTTTTTTTGCAATGCATATTTGTAGACTTACTTGTGTGGTTGCCTAGTTGATCAAGCTTGCTGATAAGGAGGAAAGCAAATGCTTGCAGATCTTAAAGATGATTATGATTCTAAGTAATATGCAACTTGAAACATATACCCTTCTTTAAGTCAGCATGAAATCTAAATAATCTTATTGTACATTAAAAATGTGTTTATTTCACAGAAATGGTTTCATGGTCTTCAATCAAACTACAATAACTTGCACTGCCTCTGAAAGTTACTTTTTAATATGTTTTAATATGATTTAATACATTTATGATTTAATAAGTTTACTTTTTAATTTGATCTTTAAGCATTGAAATGCCAACTTTTCATGATGCCATTGATTTCAAGTGTGGAGTCTGTAATTGACTTTTTTTTTTTTTTTTTTTACATTTTACAATATATTACAGTAGACAACAGTTATTTAAAATGTTAATATTATTTCACAATATTATCCTACTGTTTTTATTCTACTTCTGATCAAATAAATGCATCCTTGGTGAGCAGAAGAGACTTTTAACCTGACATTAGAAAAAAACCTTGCCAAACCCCAAACTTTTAAAATGTAATAATAATAACTGTATTATGAATATTATACAAATTATATTTATATTGTATTAATAAAATGTTTAATTTTCAGGTACAGAGGAGCAGTCAGAAAGAAGCACTTGTGGACCGCGGTCACTGTATGTTGGCTCTCTGCTTTTATACTAGGACTCATCCCCATGTTCGGATGGCACACAAAAAACACCACAACAACTCAAAACACCACTATTATGTGTAATTTCATCAAGGTTATAGACATGTCCTACATGGTCAACTTCAACTTCCTCGCTTGCATCCTTACACCCACCATCCTGATGATGATCCTGTACTTGTTTCTCTTCAATATGATATCCAAACAACTGAGAAAAGGAGTCGGGCAACGCGCGGAGTCCACGTCATTTTACCATAAGGAGCGTAAACTGGCCAAATCTCTGGCTTTGGTTCTGGTCCTGTTTGTCGTTTGTTGGCTTCCGCTGCACATAATGAATGCGATGGAACACTACCTAAGTGTAAAAGTGCCCACTATCGCCATTCACATCGGCATCCTCCTCTCTCACGCTAACTCCGCCGTTAACCCCATAGTGTATGCATTCAAGGTCCCTAAGATTAAGATGGCATATAAGGGCATCCTGATGAAGCTGACAAGCTCGGAGCAGAACAGAGATAGCCAAAATTCGGATAACACCTAGAACAGCACCGCCAGATGCAGCATGAAAGCCAAACCAAAGGTCATTCTGATCACAAATCAGGACGGTTAGCATAAGACTGCCATCACGTACAATAAGTAAGACAGGCTAGGAGTCAGAAGTTAAAAAAAATAGCCAGCAGTGGATATGTATATGCCCAGTTTCTAAATTAGAATATTTGTCTTGAGTTTTAACGTCCAAAATACACTGTAATTCTAGTGTTGTCATATTTGTAATTAACAAAAGAATGTAAGACTGCACTGAGATACCTAAAAAACACCAACTGAAGAATGAAGAGGCTGAACTGTTTTTCATGAATTTCTGATATTGTATATATGTATACAATTTATTACTAAAATATCTGTAGAATATTTTTTTATACAATTATTTTTTTGCGTTTCCTAACTTTTATGACAACTGGCCTAGCTATAGTCAACATGTGTTTCAATGAACAGTTTATATCTGTATTGTTTTTTTTTTGTTTTTTTTTTTAATCTCACCAACAGTCTTAGCCATAAATAATATAAATAAACTACTGTTAAAGTCTGGTGACAGTAAGACTTTTTTTTTTAATGAATATATTGAATATATTGAATATATGAATATATTTTTTTAATGAATGAATGAATGAATGAATGAAATTAATACTTTAATTCAGCAAGGATGTATTACATTGAAGTAACAGTAAATGCATTTAAATGTTACAAAAAATTATATTTTTGGATAAATTTAGAACTTTCCATTCATCAAAGAATCATCAAAATAAAACTGCATCATAGTTTCCACAAAAATATTCAGCAGCACAACTGCTTTCAAAATTAATAATAATCAGAAATGTTTCTTGATCAACAATTCAAAAGTTCAATTAAATTGTAATATTCCATAATAGTACTGCTTTACTGTATTTTTTATAAAATAAATGCAGCCTTACATAAAAGAGACTTCTTTCAAAAAACATGCAAAGAAATTCATTTGAATGGTAAATAATAAATTGTCAGATTGTTTAATTTGTTATGTCTCGTGCTATCATTAAAATATAATGGTATCTGTGCCTTTGTGCATACAGACATCTGACTGCTAAGTAGTGATTGTGTTCTTCAACATTAGTGTGCACCCTTCATTTACAAAGAAAAGAAGGTCCAGGAAAAATCTGTAGATGGAAAAATCTCCATACAAGTTATTTTTCTTTTTTTCTACTCATTACTTTGAATAAAAAAGTTTATTTACTAGTTTTTTTTTAAGGTATTTAACATTTGGACCCTTAATTTCCACAATCTAAATATTCTCAAAAATGAAAAGTTTGTTGTCATTTGGAAGTGTGTAGGGCAGGCCTTCTTGCAGTTTATGCTGTTACATTATGATTTTATATTCAGTGGCATGAAATGGCCTTTAAAATGACAATAATAAAGATTATTTCTGGGGCAATATATCGCA
Source organism: Carassius carassius (assembly GCF_963082965.1). Classification (NCBI taxonomy): domain Eukaryota; kingdom Metazoa; phylum Chordata; class Actinopteri; order Cypriniformes; family Cyprinidae; genus Carassius; species Carassius carassius. The sequence goes on from NC_081771.1 coordinate 2,755,686, forward strand.
CAACAAAAATCGAGACAGGCTTACATGTCATCGTGATGAAAGAGGTTGAGAAACTGGCACAGTCATTCTGAGCCTTTTTTTTTTAACCATAATGTGCAGCATGTCAGACCTTCCACACGCTTCCTTTATAACTTCATAAATTTAAGTTAAAGCAACAGCCACATGAAAATGGAAATTTTGCAAAGTCATTTTTCACACCCTCATGTCGTTTCAAACATGGAAGAATTTCTTTCTTTTTTTTTAGGAGTTTGTCCAGGCAGAGTGCTCATTTTCAGCTCTGAAAAAAAAAACCTTTACCAGACATTGTAGCCTAAGTCTGTGACATTGTTTTATATATATATATATATATATATATATATATATATATATATACACATATATACATTTTATATATATACTCTGTAAGATTTTTCCTGACCAAGAGTAGAATCACAATGTAAAAGCTTAAATATTTCTTTTACATCGTAACACTTATTTAAATCCTTTAGTTTTCTGTTTTAATGAGATTATCATTGTGTTCTCAGATGGTTGGACTCTGCCGTATATTAGACTGGACGTTCCCGCTGTACTGTAGTCTCTTTAATTGATGTACTGGCATCGGGCCATGTGAAAGTGAACAATGCTGATCCTGAGGGAACGTTTGGGGCGTTCCTCTGGGAGGAGTACTGGATTTCAGTGAGATAAGTCTCAGTTTTCACAGGACATTTTGTTCTTCCTCTATACAACGTAATATTGGCCTCGGTCCAAACAACGTGAGCAGAATGAGAAGGATTTATGATAATCATCTTCCACATTATTACTCTTCCTAACATCGCTTGAGTTCATTTTGCTGAGTGAAGTTGGAAAAATATGAAATACACCTTTTGGCGCAGCGTTGAAAAGCAATATCCAAATCAATTCTCATCAGAGGCACGAAAACCAGTGGTTATGAAACCACACATCTATATGCTGTATTTAATTTGATGCAAATGACAACACAGCTGCGAGGGAGAGACGTACGGCCGTTCGATATGCTGTGCACTGCTCAGGCGTCCCTGCAAGTTGATTGTTCAGACAATAATGTTCAACAGACCATCCAAAACAAATTGAAAGCTCTACTTCAGGAACTACAGGTTTTGCGTAACTCGTCTTTGACCACTAACTTCTTCACTTGTCACCACACAACTGACTACACTGCAAATTTGACATGCATTCACTTAAAAGATTTCTGCCAAAATAACTGACCCTATTATCTACTTTCTGTGATATTCCAGTGTCTCTAGAAATGGCTTGGGCCTCTCCTTGAGTGTAAATCAGTTTTTTACTTGTTTTAGGGGAAAGACAAAGTGTAAATCAATGTATGAGATCCAAATCATTTGCATCACACCCTTTATATGAGTACAATAGTTTGTATGTAATTGAAGACATTATTAGAGCACATTTCCATTTAATCTTCAAACCGTCATCATCACTGAACCTCAAGACAGACGTAAACATATCATTACTGCTCTATGCATCATGCTTACCGCAAAAGTCCTATGGGGGGGGGGGGGGGCTAAAGCCTTTTGTGCTTTATACGTCGATCTCTCTTTAATTAGATGACAGCATACGTCCCCTTTATGGTTCTCTTGTCACTTGTCTCTGGAAAACTGCACAGACAGTTACGCATGATAAAGTCTCTACCAGAAGGTTTGCATGAGTGTTGCATAATGCATTAAGCAATAGCTATCTATTTTACATACTGTAAATTGTCCTTTGCATGCAAACAAAAATATAAGATCGAGATGCAATGCAATTATAACCAGCTTTGTAATAGTCGCTTAAAGATAAAAGCACTTCAAAACAAACGGTGCTTGATGAGTCACTCATCTTTAGTATGAACAATAGCAATGCAAATATCACTAATTATACTAAATCTAAAGTAGCGAATTTCCCTGGAAAGACATTTAGGTGTTTGCAACATCTTAATGGAATGAAATCTTGGCAAAGTGGAGTGGCTTTTCATTGCATTATGACACAGATGTGCACTTTGTTATGACTGAGCAATCAGAATCTTCCAACTTAGGGTTTTTTCCTGAGATGATGAAAAGCTGATAATTATATAAATATAAATATAATTTAATAATATAAATATAAATATATTGAAAAAAAATAAAAAAAATAATAAAACACTGACATGTAATTGACGTCAAAGGGCTGTGAAGTTACAAATGTGTTGTTAAAGTATTGAAATAAAATAAAATATGAAGTAAAATGGCTGTAAGTTAATGAATCTCCTTTTAAAATTCACCAGAATTAATGTATTTACCATGTTTTGTAACTTTAAATTAATGAGCACATAAGGATTTGAAGTATAACATAGATTCTCATAGGAAAGAAAAATCCCAAATGAGATGTCTTTAATGTCTCAGGTGTATCTTCTAGACAATAACAATATTAAAAGAAGACAAAATGAACTCTGAATGAACTTAAGTCTCCTGTTCTTAGATACTTTTCCCCTGAGAAGAAAAGACCCCAGTAAACCCCACACGTGTTTCCTCTAGAGATTCAGAAGAGTGCCATAATGCCATTATTTTAATATGAACTCAAACATTTCTCAACAAATTCTATCACAAATGATCTGATCTGGATCTACATCAATTGTATTATTATTATTCTCCAAAGAGTTTTTTTTTTTTTGGAAACCTCTACAACATTTAGTTGAAATCACAATGGATCTGTGAGTGAGAAAGTGAGAATTCCTCTGATCTCTGAAATGAAAATAAAAGTGCAATAAAATCTTCCCCTGTGTCAGATGAAATGATCATGGATCGCTAGTGCTTCCCTCATTACTGAGACAAATCCATTACCACACTACAGTGAACATTACTGAAAATTAATTTGATAGAAGATGATGTCTGATTTCCTGTGTGGAAATATTTGAATATCAAATTATGTGTCTCTCTATGCAGTGATGGAGGTGAGGCAGGAAACAGGACAAGCATGTGCCTGATTCAGAATTAAATCAAATTTTGGCTCCCTTTCAGTTCATAAATTAGATGTCTGGATGTTGAACAGGAATTTGAACTGGAATGACAGGAAAAGGAATTTACTGAGCTGAAATAAGATATTTCAACAAAATGGGCAAAACCAGATCACTTTCTACGTGTCTGTTAAAGGTTTCAATGTTATGAAACGACTTCATTTGACATCTCAATTGATTTTATTAATATATATGCACTACCTTTCAATAGTTTGGGGTCAGTAAGACTTTTATTTTTAAGGGAATCAATACTTTGATTTAAAAAGTAATGATACAGTAATAATAACAAAACATTTATAATATAATTTCTATAAATTAAATGCTTTTCTTTTGAATTTTCTATTGAAAAAGGTATGCATGTTTTCAACAGAAACATTTTTCTTAAGCAGCAAATCAGTATATTAGAATTATATCTGAAGGATCATGTGACACTGGAGTATTGATGCTGAAAATACAGCTTTGTGTCACAGGGATAAATTACATTTTTAAATATATTCAAAAAGATAAAAGCTATTATAAATTAGAATAATATTTTACAACATTACAGTGATATGAATGAAATAAATGTAGCCTGGGTGAATTTTCTTTTCTTTTTTTAAACTTTATATGTTTCTAAGTGGCATTAAACTGGAAATAAACACAGAAATAATAAGTAATCAAAATTAATATCAGTTCATTTCAAGAAACTAATAAATATGTGTATGAAAACACACTCTCAGCAGAGTTTTCTTCATTTAAATCAAATTACCATTCCGAATCCTATTTTCCACCGAATCAAATCCAAAAGCAGAACTTAAAAGTAGCACTAAGTGCCAATGGTGTTTTCAGGTTTGAGAAGTATGTGAACAGAGAGAAAGTGAGAGAGATACGGTGAGTGAGACGAGCAGTGGGAAAAGAAATAGTACTGCAGATAAATGAACCACCCCTCCCTTCCCAGCCAGCAGAGCCTACGCAACAGGAGAAGGAGAAGCAGGAGTTCTTCAAGATGAAGAGAACAAGACACACGGCCACTCAAAGTAACAACAGATCACATGGAGCTGCATTCTGAAGAAACTCTAAGTGCTTTTCATGGCTTTTACTAATAAGTCAGGACAGTTCCGCTACTATCTTTAGCCATAAATACTAAAAAAGAATATTGAGTAATAAAACGACATCACATACCAGCATTTGAGGACATCACAAGACTCTTATAGAAGACCCAGTGCCATGGTGGAGGAGGAACCACTGCTACAGATAGTGAAGATGTCAACAGTAACTGAAAGTTTGGAGAAGGTGGACCTGATTTACATCTCCATCGAGAGCACTATCGCTCTGGTGTCGGTGCTTGGGAACGTGCTGGTGGTCCTGGTGGTTTACATGAATCAGGCTCTCAGAGACCCCACTTTCTGTTTTATTGTCTCTCTGGCACTGGCCGATATCGCAGTTGGAGTTCTTGTCATTCCACTGGCAGTGGTCATCAGCTTGGGTCTCAACACACTGTTTTACACCTGCCTCTTCATCTCCTGCCTCCTCATCACTATCACCCAAAGCTCCATACTGTCCCTGCTGGCCATCGCCATCGACCGCTTCCTACGCGTCAAAATCCCCACCAGGTGAGTCTGAAACACTTAATAAAGATGAAATATTTTCCTTGTTTACTTACATTTACATTTAGTCATTTAGCAGATGCTTTTATCCAAAGCGACTTGCAAATGAGGACAATAGAAGCAGTCAAAATCAACAAAAGAGCAATGATACACAATGCTGTAACAAGTTTCAGTTAGCTTAATGCAGTATACATAGCAGGGTTTTTTTATTATATAATAAATAAAAAGGAATAAAGCAAGCTAGTGTTAGAGGCCTTTTTTGGCTTTTTGTTAATTGTATAATAAAAAGAAAACAGATAGATAGAATAGAAAAAGAATAGAGAAGCTAGTGTTCTTTTTTTAAAGAAAACAAGCAGTTGAAGGAATAGTGTAAAAGGGGCAGGTTTTTTTACTTGCATGTCATGTGACCATTGCAAATGTGGTATTAAATTATTGAAATATAAAAATTTAGATTTTGTGTACATTTTTGGGTCCTTCTTTTAAATAAACCACCAAATTTAGTTCACATTGAAAACATTTTACAGCTAACATATACAACATATTAATTCTCACAGGAAAGAAAAATAAATTTTATGACAAATTTTATGTTAGTTTTACTGACTCATTTTTGGTGCATAAAAACACATTTCACCAACTTAGTTGCAATGAAATGACTGTTAAAATGTAATGTTTGTTCACCAAACCATCAAATTAGAATATATATATATAAGTTGCATTTGTCATGTAGCTATTACGCTTTAATATTAATGCATGCTTTGTTTTAGCATATTTCTTGTCTAGACAGCAGGACTGCAATATATCTTTTGCTTTCTTTAATGCAAATCAATGGGCTAGTGTAATGCAAGGCTTTTAGCTAAATTAAACCTCTGGTGTCTGTCAAAGGGAATGATGTTCAATGGTCTGAAAGTATTTTGGCAGCATCCCTAACCACTCATTTGCTTGATGTTTGAAGGCATGTGACTTAAACTGCTTATGTAACACATTTGTGGCGAATGGTGAATTGAATATATTAAAATATATTAAAATACATAATTTATATCTTATAAATAAAGAGGTTTAGAAAATTTATTTGTACTGCCTAAGGCACGTGCAACTCATTGTCATTTCATCTAAAATAAAATTAATCCTTTAATATTAATTTGGACAAACAAAAAAAAAATTCTGTGGGATGATAAAACGTTGGAAAAATATCCCACAGTCTAAATCTGGAAAGAGAATATCATAGAGATTTGTGAGCAGCTACCAATACACTTTTGCAACCACCTAGCAATGCAGTAAACCCATTTAAAAGCCCTTAGCAAATACATACCAGTCACCAACATTTACATTACATTTTACATTTATGAACATTACTAACAAAAGGGACTAAGGGGAATCAAAGACTTTAGATATACAAAGACAGAGATGCAATGCGCAATATGGTGGAAAAAGTCCCGTCTTCTAAATAAAAGAGACAATCAGCAATTGATAAAGTTAGGAGATCCAGTTGTAATAGAAATAGTGAATGTTTTGAGGAATACACCATCCCATTCAGGCATAGTAAAAGATTTAGCTGCTTAGGACTACAGTAGCCTACTTGTTTAAAAAAAGGGATAGGTCACCCAAAAATGACAATTCTGTCATCATATATTCGCCCTCAAGTTGTTCCAAACCTCCATGAGTTTCTTTCTTCTGTTGAACACAAAAGAAGATATTTTGTAAAATGTTGGTAACCATTGAGTTCCATGGTATTTTTTCCAAACTATGGAAGTCATTGGCTACTGTCAACTGTTTGGGTGAACTGAGACAATTCGAAATGTGCTAATGCTAACATTAGAAGTGTGCATTGTATAGAACACCGGCAATATCATTAGTGGTTATGATTGTATTTAAAAAGTAATTTATGTCATTGCTTTTGCATTGTTTTGACAGGTACAACATCATTGTAACACAGAGGCGGGCATGGGTAGCCGTGGGTTTGTGCTGGCTCATCTCGTTTCTGACTGGTTTAGTGCCGATGGCCGGCTGGCACCCCAGCCCACCCGAAAATGTCAGCACGACGCCCATCAAATGCCAATTCACCAAAGTCATGCGCATGGATTACATGGTCTACTTCAACTTCTTCGTTTGGGTGGTGGTGCCCCTGATCATCATGACCGGACTGTATGCAGAGATCTTTCGCGTGATCTGCCGCCAACTCAACCGTCGAGCCGAGGCCACCTGCGACTCGAGCAAATACTACCGCAAAGAGCTGAAACTTGCGAAGTCGTTAGCGCTAGTTCTGTTTCTGTTTGCACTTTGCTGGCTGCCACTACATATTATGAACTGTATTGTGTTTTATTGCCCGACATGCAACGTGCCCAAGAGTGCTGTTTACGTGGGTATCTTTATGTCACACGTCAACTCTGCACTCAACCCGCTGGTGTACGCTTTCCGCATCCAGCGCTTCTATGATACACTGATTCATATCATCCAGCGATTTGTCCTTTGTAAAACTACATCAGCCATCCTGAGCCAGCATAGTCCTGGACCGATCACAGAGAAAACCCAAGTTCAGTAGCAACTGAGACTAAGGGGGAATGAAAGTATTTAAATATACAATGATGGAGATGCAATGCGCAATATGGCAGAATAAGCCCCGCCTACTACATAAAAGAGCCAATAGGCAATTAGTAAAGTCACAGCTGCTATTAGGAGCTCCAGTTGAAATAGAAACAGTTTTTTGAGAGGTGCACTTAGGACTGTATATGTGCATTGGCTGGTTTAGCATGAATTTGTAACATTATTTGAGATTAAGAGACCACATTTATGGGACCGTTTATGTTAGATTTGAGATTTCCACATTCAAGTTCTCTTTTCAGACTTGGTCTTGGATGCCTGAAATAGCTGCCCAGAGGTGTTGCAAAAATGGAACAGACTTTTACACACTGTCTGGGACTGTTGCAACTGACTGGCTGAGAGAACTATGCAAATCAGGAAACAACACAAACATACCCAAAAGTAGTGCAGAAGATTCATGCAACACATTTCTCCATTTTCCATTCTGGTTCTGCACTCTACATTGTGAAGGATGCAGCGAACTACGCCAATCTGGCATTACTGCAGTCCATGCACCTGAATCAGCTCTTTAAAATGCAGAAAGAGCACGTCTATACTGTGTGTCTGGAAATATGCCTGGTTATAATGCACTTTTCCATCATTTGATGAATTACTGCTGCCACGATGTCTGGAAAATATACACAAACATCGCTTTTCCAGCGTAAATGCGTCAAGAAAATAGCAGGTTTTGTGAACATTCAATAATAGGTTTTATTTGCATAGCAAGGAGTTCTGTTTGCACAGGACAGAATGACAATGACTAAAATTAAATATTCAAAGCGCAATGCTATACCACACCTGTTTAAGTTGGAATATGGTCAATATGATGTTTGTTGTTTAGTTTTTTGTGCTGAAATACTGAATGTAAAAGCAGTGTAACTGTTGAATTTACTACTGTTAGATCAACTATGGATAGATACTATAGATCCTAAAAACTCTAAATATAATATTTTGTAGGCTGATGTGGCAAAGAATGAATACTGGATGATTTGTTACACTTCTGAAATGCACACCAAGCAACTAGTTAAAAGAGTAAAATGGGACAATTTAACAGAAATGAACAGAACCAATTTACCAGCAGAACAAACCAATATTTGTTACAGTCCTAATGCTTTAGGTTTCAATTTTCCACCAAAGAACAAAACAATATTCCTTACAGTAAGTTTTTCAGCTCATGGCTTGGATTTGGTTGCACATAAATCTCATTCATGTTATGCATTTCTACACCACAAGAAAACACTGGACATTGTTTATTTATAGGTTGTGAGTGTAATTTCTTTAATAAAAAAATAATATCATGAAGTAAAGATTTTGCATTTATTAAAAATGCTGTATGTTATTTTGACTGAACCAAAGCATAAAATGCTATGAAACATTTGCAGCTATTTAAGAAACATGCTATGTTCACATAATTGTTTCTCCAAGAAAAAAACAAAAAACAGAACAATGCTACATCCAGTTATCCTACTTTGAAAATGTGTGTTTTGTGTCAGAATGTCTGTTTTTGTTTTGGTCTGTGTGACTCCACCCACTGTCAGTTTAACCAATAGTATTTGGACACACTTGCCAGACAGTGGAAAACACAGCGCATTGCAGCCATGGAAGCCAACAAATGAACTAGATCAGAGATTGCAGATTCTATCTGACCTAAAAAGCCTCAAAATCTAACAAAAAATATGACCAGAGGTCATTGTGGATTAATCAACTCATAAGCTTACAGCGCAAGACTCATCGCCTTTCTTTGTTAATTGTGCTTGTTCCTCTTGCGTGTCCTCAATCTGGTCTGAGGAGGATGAAAACAGAAACAACATTTTGAATATGGACTGCTGTACTAATTTAAACCACTAGCAACCACAAATATATACTCCAACTTTAATTAATAGAAATGTATAATTTCAAATACCTTTTTAAAAATGCAGACAGTGAAGTCTTCAGGAGACCTGTTTGAAAATAATCATGACTGCAGAAATTACACACACAAATCAGTAAGCATCTACCTAGCAACAACCTGATAACTTAACCGATGTATCGGTTTTGATTAATCGGCACCAATAGTTGATTGCTGGAACTATCTGCAAAAATCCATGCCAATAGTTTTTCCGGTTTCCGTTTACTTCCCATTGAATCCATTGCCGGAGCGGCTGAGAATGGTCCGCTGCCATTATACAGTGTGGCCTCTAGAGGCAGAAATCACTGACAGCACGTGTTGTTTGTTTTGGCACGTGAGGCTGCGTGTTTTTCTTTTAAAAACAATCGGTTGATTATTCCGTATCGACCAGAATGGACCAACCTAACTATAGGTATCTGTAAAATCCACTAATGGTCAACCTCTATCAAGAATATCTTAAAGGGTACATAACCAGGGGTTAAAGTGGGCCGGAACGATAAATTAATAAATAAATTGATGAATTAATATCAATGATAGAGCGATGGTAGACTATAGTTAAAAAAAATGTTGCGTGTAGACTGTCAAATTGCAGCCAGCCTGATGCTTCTGATCTGAAGGAGTCTTTACGCATCAAGTATGTTATGTTCTAAATCACGGTTCTCCTGTCTGATTTGAGGGGATCGCCGGTTTAACGCAAGTTGTGGTGTTTACAGTTGCTGTTCTAGCCATAGCTAGTGGATGTTGCAGTGGAATTAAAAGTCTAACGTGATGTAACTTAGGCTAATGTCTTATTTCCATAATTTAGACAGGGCAACAAACACAAGTTAAAGAACGAGCAGGGCTCCGAGTTAGACTATTATTTGCAGGGCGGTATGGCTCTGTTCATCAGCTAGTCAATGAGGACTTCACCAAGGATATTTCCATAAACAAAAACTGAAACTAAGACTTAAACTATTGGTCAAATTATTTTTTAGTAAACTGGAATAAAATAAAAAAATCACAATAAATGAAAAAATAAGTTACTGAAATGAGGTATGAATCAGCAAAAATCAATAAACATTTATGTTATTAGTAAGCTCTTTACTGTGGCTGTTTAGAGAAATGCCTGTTCACGCGTGAAGTTGCTGAGGCGATTAGTGACGTGACGTGACATACAGCCAAGTATGGTGACCCATACTCGGAATTCGTGCTCTGCTTTTTACCCATCCAAAGTGCACACACACAGAGCAGTGAACACACACACTGTGAACACACACCCGGAGCAGTGGGCAACCATTTATGCTGCGGCGCCCGGGGAGCAGTTGGGGGTTTGGTGCCTTGCTCAAGGGCACCTAAGTCATGGTATTGAAGGTGGAGAGAGAACTGTACATGCACTCCCCCCACCCACAATTCCTGCCGGCCCGAGACTCGAACTCACGACCCTTCGATTGCGAGTCCAACTCTCTAACCCACAACTTCCCCGCTCAATGAATGATTAACCGCTCAATGAAGGACCGTAACCTTGAAGCACATCGCTAACGTTGTAATTCCTGAGTGGCTGATCATAAAGGATGGGTCTGTGGCAGTGAAATGAAAAATAACACGGGTTATGAGAAATAAGTTGAACTTTAGAGTGCTTGATTTTTAGTTTCTTGCACGAGACGTGGGTGCAACAGCAAAATAAATCCGTCAAACACAAAAAAAAAACTTTATTGTAGCCTACTAACGTTACTACTGTATGTCTGAGATGTCATATTTTCACGAAGGTTGGTAGGCTGAAATGTGCTGTTATTATCTTTGTTTTTTACAAAACATTGCTAATAACATTATCATCCATGTGGAGAGACATTTCCCCACAATGTAGAGAATACCAGAACAACACACACACGCACGCATACACAAACAGACACACACACACACACACACACGATTTCATCTTTAATATGAATTAGTTTGTCTGGATTTTTCATAGTTTTAACTTGTATACTTTTAAGTTGCATTTATTTGTTTAGTTTTTTTGTTCAGTCTCAAACCATTATTTTATTTTTATTATTAAGATGTCTGCATAAGAGTTAACTAATCAGTGCAAAAAATTTAACTTTGATGAAATTAAATGTCTTGCTTTGGTCTTCACTGGAAATGTTCTGTTTGCTCTGCTAAACTATAATTACTAATAAAATAATATAATATAATTACTAAAACTAAATAAAATAAAATAAAAACTATATAGAAATGTGTTTGCAAAAAGAAAAAAAATTAACTAAAACTAACAAAACCATTGATGAAACTGAAATGGGTGTTCAAAGGAAGAGCACACAGCCTGTCCACAAAGGAAACCAGTGCAAATCAAGTCACAGAACCAGTCGATATGGGAGCAATTTTGAGTGATGTGAGAATACCCACAATATTTTGGACCATCATACATTGTTGTTTGTTGTTGTTATTGTTTCTTATGTTTTATGATGCAACAAAACTTTTGATTCTGCATTTTGATTTTGGTCTATCTAGGTTGTGATTTATTGCTGTTATAGTTGTCTTCAGCAATTTTGGTGTGTTAAATTTGATTCAGTTTTGGACTTCCCATTTTTATGTTTAAATTTACATAGTGATAAACAAGGTTGTGTTCCATATTGTGGTGTTTTTATGGACAAAAATAAAACCATTAAAATATCTAGTAAATAAGTATTGTGATACTTGGTGCCACAGTGACACTCTTGTCCCAAAAAATATTTCTATACCCTATACTCAATATGTTGTCCCACGGCGAGTAATTTTTCCATGTTGCACCTACACAAAATTTGAGGGTTACCCCACCTGCCAAATCCCACTTTAACCACTGTACATAACATATACAGTTTCACCCAATGTCATGTTAAGCAGCTTTCCGATTCTTTCCGGAAAAAGCTGAACTCCTGGAGGCGTGCTGTGAGCGGAGCTATAATACTGACGTTTCGTGTTGTTTCCCTTAACATATATTCACTTATGTGCTGATTTTCAACAAAATACAGAAATCTGATGCTATTGTACTTACATGAATGGGGTATTTTATCACAGAGACGGCTCCATGTTTTAAAAGCAAACGATGTGCAAAACCAGCATCGACTTGGGCCTTGTTTATAAAACATTTATCACTCAAATGAACAGAACACACAAAGGCACTTGATACACTCCGCTGCTGCCCCGGAAAAACAAACTGCATCCACTGTTCATGTAACGCTGGGTTCTTGGTAGTGTTGTCACAGTACCAAAATTTCAGTATTCGGTACCGATACCAGTGAAAATCCACGGTTCTCGGTACCAATTTCGGTACCAAAGCAAAACACAAAAATATGCTAATTAAAAAAAACTTTTTATCACTACAAATAAAACCAATGCCATTTTTTATACTTATTTACAATTGTATAAAGTTTTTCTACAAGTAGGCTAATATAATTATGAAAAACAGTAAACAAGGTTCACCAAAGTTTAATTTGTCTTTTAATTTATGAAATTTAAACACATTTTATTTTTTGGTAAATAAATGGGATTTGCTATTAAATTTAAAACATGGAAGAATATTGTATGATTTATTTCTTTAAAAAATAAAGTTTTATTAATTTTTTCAACAGTAGTAGCAGTATCACATACATTTGACTAAATAATAGTAATATTTCAAGCACAATATCTTTATGTAAAAATGAACTTTTAATGAATGCATATTTGTCATTTTAACTGCACTTAAGACTGGTGGTGATGCTTAAGATATTTTTGGTCATTGAGGGTTTCTGTAATAAAAAAAAACATAGTAATAGATCATATTAATTATTATTAAAAGATAATACTACAACTAATTCTACTACCATACTAACAATATACAATGCACTATGGATTGATGAGCTGCTGGGTTCATGAATATTAATCACGTTGTCTGCGTTCGGTCGAATTGATTTGCTGAAATCAAAACAGAGACGGTAATAAATAGGCGCCAGCCAATGAAATTGCCATTTGTGCATTAGCCCCGCCCACTACCAGAGAAACCGGCTTATCTTCAGCTTGTTCTAAAAAGCTGAATAATTCTAAATAAACTCCATTATTTTGACAGGAGAAGACAACACAGAATATAGTTAACATGTAGCGCGTCGATTTAGCGTGGTAAGACTCTCTCTTGAAAAAAGCTCTTTTGGCTCAGCTCCCAAAGAAGAGCCGGCTCTTTCGACTCCTGAATGGCTCTTAATTTAGGATTTTTTGTAGGCCTTTATTTTACCATAACTTTGCAAAAATTATTTGTTTGTGTGTTGAAAACCCTTTCATGTGCAGTGTTTTTATGAGAATCCTTATAATTGCCTAATTTTGGGCATTTATTTGGTAACAAAACCATTATTTTGTTTAATATTTTAATCAAACATTTTATTGCACAAATTAACAACAAAACAGCAAATAAATCCAAAGAACTAGAACCAAACTCAAGCAAACAGTATTAATGTCCTCAGTGAAGATTGGCATTCAAAAAAATCAGATGCCTCAGCTTTGATGGACTGATCCTAATTCTTCTTTCTGTGATTATCTGCCCTGTTTTTGAGAAGATTCTCTCTGAAAGAACCGATGTTGCCATAATACACAGTCTCCCCCCATTAACTTTGTTACGAATCGTTAACTTGCAGTGGAGTGCCGCTTCACTTTATCCCCTTCTCTGTTTTTACATAATGGTATGATCCCATATACTCACATCTGATTGGCTGCGATGCGATTGCTGACCAATCAAAACAAAGTTCTGCCTTGAGGTAAGCAGCGAAAGGAAAAAAACTGGGAGCCGGCTCTCACTCGATGCGAGCCGGCTCTTCTGATTCACTACAAAGCATCGGCTCTCAGAGACGCATCTTTTGCGCATGACCCCCATCACTACCTCACACAGAGTTTACCGTTCGGCATAAACAGGTGCGCTGTGCGTCCAGTGAGATGAACTGAAATAATAAACTTTCTATATAGACATTTCTATATTTTACTATATAAAATAGTAAACTTTCCCCACATCCAAAAATGCACTTGTTTGGAGGCATTCTCGAACAAATCCTATGCAACGCTGGCGACGATTTTGAGGCGCGTTGATGTGCGCGGTCTCGCTCTCCTCTATGTGTGTGCACGGGAGTGCTTTTCCAGGAGAAATGCTCATATAAGGAGTTCCATTCTCGTCTACGTCATTAGATCCACGATCGAAAAAAAACAGCCGAAATTTGTATCGATCCGGAAGTAAAATTTTCGGCACAGAAATTCTCAGTCATTCTTCTAAATTATTTTTTTAAACTTTGGCCATGTTTAGCATGAGAATCCATCTCTTTAACACTGTGAGCAACTCTGAATACACGAAACACAATTGTACCCCCCCCCCCCCCTTTAAAAGAGACTTTGCCTCTATTCATAACTGCATAGAAAATTCAATAAAGCACAGCCTGAACTTTAAAGGTAGATACTGTATTGTAATGATTACGATTCAATTGATGGTGTGACGGTGTTACGGACAAACACTGAAGGAACGATGTCTGTGAGTACACCTGTGGACAATGAACAATTTTGGGAGGCTTTTAAATGCGGGGGAGGGGAAAGGTGAGGACGCGCTGTTGCCTAATAATGAACTGTGAAAGAGACTGAGACGCTGTGTTTGTTAAGCCTGCCGGGTTCACAAAAGCAAGGGATCCGTTGCGTTCGTGGTTGGCTAGCACCACCGGCATGAAGAAAACCGGGGTCCCACTTATTGGCCCGGAGGTAGACAGTGGGGGGCGGAAACTTAGATAGATAGGGAAGCGAGTGTAGGTGGACTTGGCAGGCTGTTGGAAAGAAACCTTCTCAGCATTTCCGCGGAGGGGAAGGTTGAGTCCTCACAGTGACGGCAGGGTGTCGTCGGATGTGGACAGGGAAGTCCCAAGTTATTTTATTATTACAGAGTTGTGTGGGTTGTTTTTGTACTCAGTCATTTGTGATTACTGTCCTCCTGAATTTTGGTGATTGCCTGTGCTGGTTATTACACATAGAGCATGTGATTTAGGTTTGGAGTTTCTAATTAAGTGGGCTGTGTATGAGATTTCACCTAATTTATTGTTTGCTGTGAATTTGGAATGAGTACTTGGGTTCTCTTTTAAATGTGTGTCACAGTTTAATAGAATATGACCAGTGTATGTAATCGGGATATTTAAGTGAGACAGCCAAATGGCTGCTGTTGTTAATAAAAAGTGCATTCTTTGATAAATCTTGGTCTTGAGTGTGTTTTGAGTGCTCCTCCCGGACCAGACCGGGTTGAGGTTAAAGTTGGTGGCAGAATAGGTGTTAGTCCACATTACCAGTGGCCCCTAGTGGTGGCAAAATATTTTACACTGGTGGCAGCGGTGGGATTGTATTGTAATATATCCATCCCTTTTTTTTTGGGTGGTAAATTGTTAAAATGGAGCACACTGAAAATGCACACTCTAGTCAAGAGTTTTCTCCAACAACAGCTAGGAGCATGACTGCTACTTCTAATAGCATAGTTAATCGTCCCGTGTTCATGCCAGAGACATTTACAGGTAGCACCCGTGACTGGTCTGATTGGTCCCAGCAATTTGAAATGGCTGCGGAGGTGAATAATTGGAATTGGGATCTAAAATTGAAGTTTGTCACTTTTGTTGTCTGGCAGAGCGAGAGATGTATTCTGTGGTTTGACAATAGAAGATCGTAGTAATTACGCCAAATTAAAAGAAGCGCTGAGCAAGTGTTTTGATCCTTGTGAAAGTGAGGATTGGAATCGTGCAAGTCTGTCCGCTAGGCGACGATTACCTGGGGAAAGTGCACGTGAGTTCGGTAATGCTTTAAGGCGATTAGTAGCCAAATCTTATCCAGTGGCTAACTGTGATACGCAAGATTTACTAGCATGTGAGCAATTTATTGCATATGTTGGAACCGGCAAACTGCGAATACAGCTCCGTAGTGCTAGACCAGCTACATTAGAGGCAGCTATAACTTTGGCTTCTGAATTGGAGCTTATTCGAGAGTTAGAGCGTAGTCAGATTACACCTGAAATGAAGGTGCGTGGAGTGTCTAATAACAATCCTAATGATACTCAAATGGCTATATTGCTTGAAACGGTAGAGAGTTTGCGCCAGGAAGTTAGAACTTTACAGGTTACTGTTAAAAATCTTACTAAGACTCAAGTCAATAATGCCTCTTCTTTTAGGGCTCCTTCCCATTCTGAATTACAGTGTTTTAGTCGGGGCCAGAAGGGACGTGGGGATGTATGTTGGGAGTGTGGTTGTGATCGCCATTTGAGAAAAGCATGTCCTTATGTACAGGGAAAATAGAGGGGGCGAGTAAAGAGGGCCAAATGCTCGTCCCCCTCCCTGATTATACGACTGGCCTACAAATTAGTGTTTCTTGTAGTGAACAGGGTGTTGGTGTGTTTCTATCAGCTAGAGTGGGAGGTACAGCCTGTGTTTTGTTGTTAGATACAGGTGCTCAGGTGTCTGTAGTGTCTAAAGAATTTTGGAAAACGGCAACAAATGGGGGTTCTGAATTGGTCCCCTATGTAGGGAAGGTGTCTGTAGCTGATGGGGGACAGATGAATATTGTAGGAAAATGGTCAACTGTGTGTCAGATTGAGGCGTTGGCTTTGGCCACGGACTTCTTAGTGGCTGACATACCCTTGCAGGAGATAATTTTGGGCACAGACTTCTTGAAGAAGTTTGGGGCCGTGATTGACTTAAATACAAGAAGTTGTACCTTAATGGGGAAGAGCCTACCCCTACAACTGGGTAATGTGAACAACAAGACCAGGACTGTATCTGTAAGGCAGGATGTGATTGTGCCCCCAAGAACTGAGGTTATTATTCCTGGTAGTGTTGAAGGAGTGGAGCAAGAGTGGTTGGAAGGAATGCTGGAACCTTCGGATAGATTAGTTACTGAAGTTCTGGTGGCTCGGGTGTTATGTAGAGTGGAATGTTGCCACTAAGGGTTATTAATGTGACCAGTGAGGAACTTATCCCAAGAAAAGGGATGACTATTGGAACTTTGTGTACCGATGTTCAGATAGGGGATAGTGCAGTCAATTCTCTGGGTTCACTGAAAGATTTAGTAGAGCAGCCATGGAGCGCTGAAGTTTTGCTACAAAATCTGGGGCTGAATGATAGAGGCCTGGAACCAACACAGTTACAAGCTGTTCAAGAATTATTGAATAATTATCTTCCTGTTTTTAGACAAAGTGACATGGATTTAGGGCCGACCCATAGGACTCTACATCAGATTGACACTGGGGATGCAAAGCCCATTAAATTGGCTCCTCGTCGGGTACCACTTCATTTGCAGCAGGAGGTGGCAGATCATGTGAAGCAGATGCAGGAAGGGGGTACCATACGACCATCCTGTAGTCCTTGGGCTGCTCCTGTTGTTCCGGTGAGAAAGAAAGATGGGTCATTGAGGTTCTGTGTCGATTATTGGAAGTTAAATGATGTTACTAGAAAGGATGCATATCCTCTTCCACGTATTGACGATGCATTAGATAGCCTAACTCATGCACAGTGGTTTTCTACCTTAGATTTAGCTAGTGGCTACTGGCAGGTCGAAGTGGACCCTATAGATCGCCCTAAAACTGCCTTTATAACAAGACAGGGGCTTTTTGAATTTAATGTTCTTTCTTTTGGACTGTCCAATAGTCCAAGTACATTCCAAAGACTTATGGACTTGATTTTGGCCGATTTGCAGTGGTCCACGTGTTTAGTCTACTTGGATGACATTATAGTCTTCGGGAAAGAATTTGGGGAACATCTTTAGCGGTTAGGTCAAGTATTGTCCAAATTGCAGGCTGCCAATCTTAAAGTGAAACCATCTTAGTGCAATCTGTTCGCTACCAAAGTGCAATACCTTGGTCACGTTATTTCGGCTGAGGGAGTTATGGCCGATCCCAGTAAAGTGGAAGCTGTACAATAATGGCCAATCCCTAAAAATCAGACTGAGGTACGAAGCTTTTTGGGCTTAACCTCATATTATAGGCGATTTGTAAGGGGTTTTGCTGAGTTGGCTAGACCATTGCATCGGCTTACAGAAAAGGGGAGGCGATTTCAGTGGGAAAATGGTTGCCAGGTTGCTTTTGAGAAGTTGAAAGCATGTCTTACTACTGCTCCAGTTTTAGCCTATCCAGACCCGCAGCGTTCGTTTATTCTGGATACAGATGCCAGTGACGTGGGGATTGGGGCTGTTTTGTCACAGGAAGTTGATGGTTTAGAGCAAGTGGTGGCATATGCAAGTAGAACCCTGAGTAAACAAGAACGTAAATACGCCACTACCAAGAAAGAACTTCTTAGTCTGGTTACTTTTACCAAGTACTTCAAACATTTTCTACTAGGGAAAGAGTTTTTGCTGCGAACGGACCATAATTCTCTTCGTTGGTTGCATAATTTCCAGGGCCTGGAAGGCCAGTTGGCACGGTGGTTGGAACAGCTAGCTGTTTTCCAATATAAAATTGTTCACCGACCAGGTAAAGAGCACATTAATGCTGATGCGCTATCAAGATTACCTGCTTATTCTGGGGAGGTTGTGGCTAGCTCTGTTAGCTATGTAGAAGTTGAACCTGCACCTCAGGGTGGTGTTCTGGAACAGGGAGAGATACTGAATTATGAAATAGGGGAGGTGGAAGGAGGACCGAATGAGTTGACCAGAGCCCAGCACAGTGACTCAGAGTTGAGTTTGATACTAAAACTGAAGAGCCAGAAAGGTAATAGACAGGAGATAGTGAATGCTTACCCATCCCTTAAAAAGTATGCCTCGGTCTGGGAGCAGATAGAGGTTCAGGGGCAGAGGTTGGTGAGGGTGTTGCCTCCAAAAGTTGGTCTGAGCGCAAAGACTCAAGTTATTGTTCCACGGTCTATGGTACCAGAAATGTTTAGGTTATTGCATAATATTACAACTGGAGCCCATTTGGGAGTGCAAAAGCTACAAGAAAAGGTGAGGGATCGTTTTTATTGGCCGGGATGGTATAAGGATGTGAAACGATGGTGTCAGGAATGTCCTGAATGCGCGGTCCATAAGGAAATCGGTCCGGTTCCTCGGGCCCCACTTATTCCTTCTGTAACGTCTCGTCCTTATGAACGAGTGGCACTCGACATATTAGGGCCTCTTCCTGGGACCCTCCTCAGAAATAAATACGTGTTGGTGGTGGGGGACTATTTTTCAAAATGGACCGAAGCATACCCCCTCCCAAATCAAGAGGCAAAGACCGTAGCTAGAGTTCTGGTAGAAGAGTGGGTGTGTCGTTATGGAACCCCTAGAAGCCTGCATTCCGACCAAGGTCGAAACTTTGAATCCAATTTGTTTGGTGAATTGTGTCGGTTGCTAGGCATTAATAAGACCAGGACAACTCCATATCAACCTCAGTCAGATGGAATGATTGAGAGGTTTAATCGTACATTGCTGTCTATGTTGTCTTTTTATATTAATGACAATCAACAGAATTGGGATGTCCTTTTGCCTTATGTGATGATGGCCTATAGAAGTAGCGTTCATTCCAGTACTGGCTTTACCCCATATAAAGTGTTATTTGGTCAGGAGATGGTTTTACCGATTGACATCATGATGGATGTAGATGGACAAGAGCGATTTGCAACTGTGAATGAGTATGTGAAGGGGGTAGCTGAAAGTCTTGCCACAGTAGTGGGGGCAGTGAAAAGTCATCAGGCTAGAGCCTCAGAACATCAAAAGCGGTATTTTGACTTTAAGGCCAAGTTTCAGTATTATTCAGTGGGGGAGTTGGTATGGTTAAAGAATAAGGCTAGGAAGAAAGGGGTGAGTCCAAAATTGCAGAAACTGTTTAAGGGCCCATATAGGGTTTTGGAAAGGGTTTCTGAAGTGTTGTATCAGATACAGCCAGAGGCTGGAGGTATAGATCAAGTGGTGCATTTTAATCAACTGAAACCTTATGTCTCTTCTATGGTTGCAGAGTCTACGGGTGGCCATACAACAGCCAAAGTTGACCATAAGACTACATCTGCCCCAATTAGGGGGAAGAAAGAAAGGGGTCCAAGCTTTGGGTCTAGCTGGGTGTTTCGACGATCACGGCCACCTGATTTGCCTGTTGCTGGTGGGGGTGTCCATTTATCAGCTTCTACCAGTGTCACCGAGGGGTTTCAGTCGGTTAGGCCACCTGCTGCTGCTGGAATACCTGTTTCACATTGGCTGCCGACTGCTATCAGCGACTCTCAAACATCGCAGCTTTCTGTTGAGGCTGAGGTGTCTTTGGATTCAGTGGAAGTTCCAGTTGTGGACCGTGGTTGCCCCCCGGTGTCTCCGGTCACAGTGAGAGAACCTCCCTTAACTGCTGGATCTACAGTTACTGAGGGGGCTGGCAAGAGCGATTTGTCTGTGGCTGGGGGGAAATTGCCTATGCCAGCTATATCTGCTACAGAGCGGAGTCGTCCCCTATGAACACGTAAACCCCCTGTGTGGTTCAAGGATTACAATGGATCTGTTTAAGGACTCGAGGACGAGTCCTATTTTTTCAAGAGGGGAAGTAGTGTAATAATTACGATTCTATTGATGGTGTGACATCATTGTTACGGACAAACACTGAAGGAACGATGTCTGTGAGTACACCTGTGGACAATGAACAATTTTGGGAGGCTTTTAAATGCGGGGGAGGGGAAAGGTGAGGACGCGCTGTTGCCTAATAATGAACTGTGAAAGAGACTGAGACGCTGTGTTTGTTAAGCCTGCTGGGTTCACAAAAGCAAGGGATCCGTTGCGTTCGTGGTTGGCTAGCACCACCGTCGTGAAGAAAACCGGGGTCTCACTTATTGGCCCTGGAGGTAGACAGTGGGGGGCGGAAACTTAGATAGATAGGGAAGCGAGTGTAGGTGGACTTGGCAGGCTGTTGGAAAGAAACCTTCTCAGCATTTCCGCGGAGGGGAAGGTTGAGTCCTCACAGTGACGGCAGGGTGTCGTCGGACGTGGACAGGGAAGTCCCAAGTTATTTTATTATTACAGAGTTGTGTGGGTTGTTTTTGTACTCAGTCATTTGTGATTACTGTCCTCCTGAATTTTGGTGATTGCCTGTGCTGGTTATTACACATAGAGCATGTGATTTAGGTTTGGAGTTTCTAATTAAGTGGGCTGTGTATGAGATTTCACCTAATTTATTGTTTGCTGTGAATTTGGAATGAGCACTTGGGTTCTCTTTTAAATGTGTGTCACAGTTTAATAGAATATGACCAGTGTATGTAATCGGGATATTTAAGTGAGACAATGCCAAATGGCTGCTGTTTTTAATAAAAAGTGCATTCTTTGATAAATCTTGGTCTTGAGTGTGTTTTGAGTGCTCCTCCCGGACCAGACCGGGTTGAGGTTAAAGGTCGTGGCAGAATAGGTGTTAGTCCGCATTACCAGTGGCCCCTAGTGGTGGCAAAATTTATTACAGTATATTTATAAAAGTAAAGAAACGATAAGAGTTTGCATTCAATATGACTTGGAATAAGAATTACTTTTCAAATTAATCAATAACAACGCCCCAAATTACCAAAAAACTGCTTGCAAACTAGGAAAGCATCAAAAATAATTTACACTTTTTTTTGGTTCTCAAGCTCATAATGTCTTATTCGTCATTCAGGGGACAGCGAGATTGCCAATTCCAGAGACTAGTGAAATAAGAGGAAGCTCAAATGTCAGATATGTTACAGGCATGCAGACCAAATTACCACAAATAAGATTAGTCGGTAACTGTGAAACTTCACCATGCAGGTTAAAAAACTGGTTAAAAAAATCTATAAAAAATAAAGTGTCACTGGCAGAAACACAACAGGCTGAATGTATATCTTTATTATGAAATCTTGAAGTGATTAATTATTTTGGCTTGACAAATATCAAGTTATAAAAAAAGCCTAGCAACCACCCAGAACCCCTGAGAAACCAGAAAGCTCACATTAGCAAATGTTTTTGTAGCAGCCTAATAGCAACCAACCAAAACACCTAGGCAACAACCTAGCAACCACACATAACACCTTAGCAACCACGCAGCAAATGCTTTACATCTTCTATATACATTTCAGCTTTAAGTTTTAAACTTCCTGACAAAGCTTTTCAAGCTAAAGTTAAAACTTTAATTTTATAATTTTAAATAATACTGAATTATGACACTGCATTATGAAAGAAAGCCTTGGATTACGTTTCACAGACTATGAAAGGATAAAATAAGTAAATTTGGTACGTGAAATAAGGAGAAATGGAATAATAGTAATAATACAATGTAATAATTTAATAATAATTTAATAATTTATCTATAATCTTGATATGCACTGTAAATCGCTTTGCATAAATGTATTTATTCAATTTATATTTAATATCAACTCATATCATAGTTTAGTGCTCAAGGTGCTACTAGCATACTTAAAATGTTATGAACCGACCAACTATTTCAATTGAATAGTAAGAGGCGGGATTATCTGTTTTGATGTGATCGATAACGTATGAAGTGTCGAAACTGCGGCGCGCGCGAGACACACACACACACACACACACACACACACACACACACACACACACATGTGATGACGTCACGCTTTCAAATGCGGCTCAAAGTGTCGCATCCGGTTGAAAAAAATAGTATTAACCTTAAGATAAAGCGTTAAGTTTCTATGATCTCGATCTGTCTGCGTCCTCACTGACCTCAGGATCACACCTCGGATATGTCTTACTCGGGGTTCGTGTTTTTCACAGCATTAGAATTCTCACAGACGGATGTCAACAAAGTCGCTGGTTAGCAATGTTTAGCTAGCGAATGCTAACAAAAAGCCCGTTCGCAGTGGTATTTTACATTTATATTTTTTGTGTACTTATATGAAATGGCATACCGTTGACATTGTTTTAAATTTGTCTGTGTAACTGTGTAAATGCATAAGGTAACACGTTACAATTCTTGAATGTGTGAATGCTAGCTAGTGCGTATGTTGTCTAATATTACTGAATAGCTGTAAATTAGTTATTTTGTCTGTGTTGTGTTGGTATACGTAGTATATCTACGTTTTCACGCTTGTTAACAAATAATGGATATCTACCATGGTATTTACATGGACTGACAAACTAACTGAACCATGCACTGTTATTATTTTGTCATTGCTAGGTTGAGACTCAAATCCCGGGGCCGCTGTTAATCTTTTTATCGAGCCTGTTTTGGGACGTGTGTTGTCCCTCTCATCTTCTGTGAGATGGGCAGTCATTTCCGCAGCTACATCTGGGATCCAATCCTCATTATCTCCCAGATTATTCTCATGCAGTGCATCTTCTACAGCTTCTTGGGTCTGTGGTTGGCTGGTGTTGATGGTTTGGTCCATACCAGTAAATCACTCGACCAGATATTCAGTTATGAGGTAACTGTCCAAATAGGGTTCATCAAAGGGAAGATGAATGAGATTTGATGTTGTTAACCCAGAACTACAACTAACTAGTTTACTTTCTTTCAAGGTTCTTGGCTTTTCAACAACACAAGGTCGCTTGTCTATGATGGCGTTCACTCTGAATTCTCTCACATGGTAAGTTTATATTAAAGGGTTAGTTCACCCAATAATAAAAAATTATGTCATTAATGACTCACCCTCATGTCGTTCCAAACCCGTAAGACCTCTGTTCATCTTCGGAACATATTAATATATTTTAGATTTAGTCCGAGAGCTAGTATACTGTCCATGTCCATGTCCAGAAAGGCACTCAACAACGAAGATAACACATCATCAGCGTCACTGCAGTCTCGTGAACGCACTCACAACAGACCCGGAAGAGAAGACAATGCTGAATAAAGTCTTAATTTTTGCTATTTTTGGACCAAAATGTATTTTCGATGCTTGAACAAATTCTAACTGACCCTCTGATGTCACATGGCCTACTTTGATGATGTTTTTATTACCTTTCTGGACATGGACAGTATACCGTACATACATTTTCAATGGAGGGACAGAAAGCTCTCGGACTAAATCTAAAATATCTTAAACTGTGTTCCGAAGATGAACAGAGGGTCTTACGGGTTTGGAACGACATGAGGGTGAGTTATTAATGACATGATTTTCCTTTTTGCTTGAACTAACCCTTTAATGCCGTCCTATTCCAAGCATTTATCTCACTTTTATCTGCCATCTGAAGTCATTCTTTGCTCCATGTATCTTTTTCAGCGCTATTGGCCTGTGGTTTTTCATCCGACGGGGAAAGCAGTGTCTGGACTTCACCGTGACGGTGCATTTCTTTCACGTGATCGGCTGCTGGATCTACAACGCCCATCTCACAGCCGCCCTGTCATGGTGGTTGGTTAACGTGGCCTGCATGGCCCTCATGGCGGTCATTGGAGAGTACTTGTGCATGCAGACAGAGCTCAGAGCCATTCCTGTCAACACGACATCCAAATCCAGCCTATGAGGACTGTTTAGAAACAGATGTGCCACAGCTGGTGTGTACGAGGTTGCACATCAGCAGGACTGGCATGTTGACCGAAGCTGCTGTGGTCTTCTGAGAGATTGGGCAGAAGTGACTTGGATGTTCTGTGATGTTTTGCTCACGTCACCGTATGTAATGGTGGTGGATGGTGTTGAGATTGTCCACATGAGTTTCATGCTGCATCACATGATAATCCTGCGACTTCCCTCAATCAGCATTATGATGGCATTCGCATCATTTCAAAATTACCATTGTAATTTTTCTTATTTAGGACCAACATTTTATCATTCATGGATGGCTACTGAAAATATGTAAGTGATGGTCTGTTTTAAAAGCACAGAAAGCATCATGTGTAAATTTGAATCTAAATAAAATGCTATTTATTTCTGAAAATTTGGATATTGGTTCCTGTTGCTTTGGAAAGAAATATGATATTAAGTGGTTTTCCTGTTTTATCAAATCATCCTTTAACAAATACCAATGGCAGAATTTCATTGACCCTCGATGTAGTTTATTAAACAAGTTTCAGACTGAACTGAACACTATTTTGATTCATGTTCTTGTTGAGCATGTTATTCCAGAAATGAACAATTACTGCCTAGGTTTTTTTTGCCATTTGAATATCCTATTTCTCTCCGATATCTTACATTAAGGAAATAAAATGGGTTGCTAATAATGTCATGTTTACTCTAATGTATGCATTCTATTTTGACCCACGTTTTGTGAAGATATGAGGTAAATGAAATAAACTAGATTTTTCACTTATTCTGCAATAAATCTGAAACTGCAATATCAAATGTATGATCTCAGTATGTCAGAACAGAAGTGTGAGTTTTGGCTTATTAAAAAGTGTATTCTTTCTATATACCTTACAACCTCCTGTTTCTCAAACACTTTCAGATCACATAATACTGACTACTAAAAAATATTATTGAAAGGCTTCATATTAACTGTCATGCTGCTGGTTTAAATTTTAAGATAGTAAAACTTCAAAAGGTGTTGCAACCTCTGACATTGTGCTGTGTTGCAGGCCTTTATCAATGGTTTTGCTTTTGGTGTGACAAGCTTTGAATGACTGATCAACATGAAACATTAAAGTTTAAAGCTGAGCCGTTTAAAAAGCTGTACAGTTAAACTTCTCATGGCAGCTGCAAGGTTTCTCATACATGTTGTGGCATAAAGCATTGCTTGGAGATGTTACTTTCTCAAATGATTTGTCAGAATAAAACTATATTCTACAAAGTGACTTTTTTTTGTTTAAATAATTATTAGTTATTCTCAAAAGGTAGACAAAGGTTTTTTGGGGGGTACTAAAATGTAAGGCTTTTAGGATCAAAGTGAACTAATGTATTTTTCGTTATTGTTGAGTGATTCTGATTTATAAACAAAAACTAATAATATTAAGGTCAGAGCTCTTTATTGTCATTTTTACAGGTATGATAATATTTTATACTCCAGGAGTTATTGCATTTAAATATGTTCGAGGAAATGTGCGGAAAACTGTCACCATAATAAATGAACACAAATGTATTTATATTTTGTGGTCAAATGTGACCAGATACATGCTGTGGTAAACGGAGACAGGTTCCCTCCCAGACACAAGCTGGCGCCAGTGCGTGCGCGTGCTCGCTCCAAACCCAAAAAAAGACGTAAAAGGATTCTCAGATTCTACTTCCGGTGATTTTCACCCCGCGCTGTCTCGCTTGTGAAGATGCCGAAGTGAGTCTCTCTTTGTTTATTTTATACTATTAAACGATATATATTAAAACAGACCAACCGGCTTTAATCGCGGAGGGTTAATTAATATATCTGTTATACCGTAAGGCATTTTAGAAAACCACATTGCGAATAAACCGCGGTTCTCAGACAAGATCTAGTAGCTCTTCAAGTTAATCCAGCATTTTAATGATTTAAAAAGTGTTTTAATTTAGTGAATGAGTCATTATATTTATATATCACTTCTTTAAATGCCATTTTTTGTGTGCTGCAAGAATCGGTTTTTAATAGTAAAAATTGTGCGAGAATAACACAAACAAAAGAGTAGCATGTAAATACAGTGCCATGGTCTTACTATGATATTCATATTAAGTTCGTAATTACTTAAAGAAGACTATAAGTCTAAATGATGGTATTCTGTTAGGTTTTTATAGTGACAGTCCTTTACTATGGTATTATAATGCTGTACTGTAGCACCTCCAAGGTATTTGTAATCAAGGGTGGGTTGTTTTTGTCTCTTTCAGGTTTTATTGTGATTATTGTGACACATACTTGACACACGATTCGGTAAGAATACCAGTTTTTCTAGAACCTGATGGTAATCTGACCTGTTTAACATGACATTATTTGTATGTTTAATCTCTGCAGCCGTCAGTCAGAAAGACACACTGCAGCGGACGAAAACATAAAGAAAATGTGAAAGATTATTATCAGAAATGGATGGAGGAGCAGGCTCAGAATCTCATCGACAAAACAAGTGAGTAAACAACTTGCTCTTCCAAGGTTTATATTTGTGACCTTCATAATTTCCTTCAGTCTTTTATATAGATATTTAGATATACTAAGAGTTCTGACTTTTTACAATTTAAACTGTCTCTCGCAATTCTGAGAAAATGTCAAAAATTGAGAGATGTGAACTTGCAATTTTGAGGGGAAAAGTCTGTATTCTGAGTATTTCTTGCAGTTTTGACCTTTACATTAAAATTTGCATGAAGAAAAAGTCAGAATTCTAAAGAAAATTATATTCTGTGGAAGAAACGCTCTTCCATAGATCTATACATAAAATGCATACTTGATATTACAAACTATTTTGACTGATTTCTTGATCTTTTATAAAAGATGAGTGTTAGTCTAAAAATCATTTTTACTTGTTTCAGCGGCTGCTTTCCAGCAGGGTAAAATCCCCCCCACCCCGTTCCCTGGAGCCCCTCCACCTGGCGGATCTCTGCTGCCGCATCCAAATATTAGTACGTTTCAAAGTTCTGAAATGTTCACTTCCTTTCATGGCATTCATACAAAGCATATAAACAATTACTGAGTCAACTTTATGCTTTTTTTATGGCGAGACTACAGGCAAAAGCATTGTTTGTTTCATGCTCTGGTCTTTTGAGATTTTGAGGTATTTTTCTTCCATAACTATGAAAGCATATGGGTGGCAAACTTCATTTTGAAATGTGAAATGCTAAATGATAATGCAATATGTAAAATGGCAATGCATTTCTCTATTTGAATTTACATTTTCTCATACATATTTGCAACATTTAGTGCAAAATGAAAATTCAATTATATAATTTAAATTTGTTCTTTCCTACACTAGTATTAATATGTAAATTAAAAACATTTTAATGCTTTACAAGTTGCAAAATTAAAATGAAATTGTATTACCCAATTTGATTAGATATGTTCAACATGTATTTTATTTTTCTTAAATTCATTGTTTGCTTATGTGCATCAGTTGGAGTGTAAAACAGTGAGAGATGAGGCAGGTGAAAAGTGTTTGGGGAATATTGACCCCCGAGGAGAGCCACTCCTCGATATAATGATTGACAGGTTGGGGGTGTGATTGGCTCAGAATGCATTTTCAAATCCACATCGACTTGGACAATTGACAATCAACAAAATCGTTGGGTATTTAATGAAAATGCAATTGAACAGTCTTGAGTGTATTTCTCAATGCATCTATTGCATTTTGCTACACTTTTGTTGCACCTTCATCTCAGAATGCATTTTGAAATTTACACTGCGATTTATAACACATTTAGGAAAAATGGAATTTAAATGATAATTTCACTACATTTTTTGCTTGGACGTGTTAAATATATCTAATCAATTTGGATAATACAATTTCACTTTAATTGTGAAACTATTATAACTAATATATATTTTAATTGACATTAAAACTAGTGTAGTAAATGGCAAATGTAAGTTCTATAATTGAAATTTAATTTAGATTTTGCACTAAATGTTGCACAATATTTTTGTATAAGAAAACTTACATTTACATACAGAATACATTGCCATTTTACATATTACATATAAAATTAATTTTGCTACCCATATACTTCTATACATAACATCTCTTTGAAACTAGTGGAAAGAAAACTTACAAAATTCACTTTTTCCAGTTTTCTATTTGTTTCTGTATATTAAATGATGCACATCTTTAAAGGCTGTTTTCTCAAAATGCAGATTTATTCATATCTGCATTAAGTTTTTTAAACTGAGGGGTTTGTTCAATTATCATACATCTGATTTATATAACATTTATTCTTAAAAACATGCTGATTTTTCTGTCCTTTGACAGTATTTTCAGATTTTTGTGCTAATAAGAAATATCCTTAATCAGAACAAAATGAAACAAGAATTTTGGACCTGACTTCATTTTGGTGTTCAGATTTCTCATCTTGAAATGAATGAAAATGTATTTAAGTGATGCTTTGTTTGCATATTTGGACATTATAATTTTCAAAAGTTTCTGAATGTGCTGATATTAATCAGTTCGGGAAGTATGGTGAAATCTATTTCTTTTAGACCCTGTTTTCCTGCGGTGTCAGGCCTTAACATAATGTTGACTCATTTGAATTCAGAAATTGTGAATGCCACATAAAAGTTTATAATTTAAGTATTGCCAGTCAGTCATTGAGAAACCAATAAATAGAGATTTTACTTTGATTTGATTGCATTATATTATTAACATATAATTTAAAGAAATAACATGTTTTTTCTTCTGCAGGTGGACCTCCGAGACCGGGCATGTTACCAGCTCCACCCATGGGTGGTCCTCCTATGATCCCCATGATGGGTCCCCCTCCTCACGGCATGATGCCTGGAGGACCAGGTAAGGCTGTTTATCTATAAAAATAACTGTTAATGTGAAGGATTTTAATTAATTGCAATCTAAACTGACAAACACATTCATCCGGCTCTCTTTCAGGTCTAGGTATGCGGCCACCAATGGGTGGACCTATGCAAATGATGCCCGGGCCACACATGATGCGACCTCCCGCTCGGCCAATGATGCCGGCCATTAGACCCGGTATGGTGCGACCCGATCGATAAAGCTACGATGCCACGTTTATTATCCTGATATCCACAGAAGACTCGGCCTAATATCTACACTGGTTTTACAGTCGATCTAAGAGTTTATTGCTCATTTGTGTTTTATGATGACTATTGTCTGCAGTTCAGAAAACATTGGTTCATTCGAGTGACTCGGATAACCAAAAAATTCTTGTTAAATCTAATGAACCTTCCATTGGCTTTGATTTCATATTTACGACAGACCAGAGGGTGTTGTGTAAGATGTGCATTTATTACGTTGATGGATGTTTTGGTTATTTACAGTTAGGATGATTTTCAGCTTTTTTTTTTATTATTATTATTATAAGAAAATAAAATTTTAAAATGTGCAAATCTGTTATGTTTTGATTTGGTCTGCTTGTGTAAAATTTAAATAGAAACACTGTAAAAATGCATCTTGATTACTCAAGAGTAATATAATCAAAGCAATAACAAAGCCAGCTGCTGGTGTAATTCATAGAATATGCTAAAGTGAAATAAAATGCAATTCAAAGACAAAAACAGAGCAAAAAGTCTATTGAATTTATTAGTTCAATGGCATTGAGATAGTGATTGTTCCTTAAGTAAATGGAATGAACATACAGAATAGTATGAACATTCAGGACAAAAAGTACATTTATTAGACATCTTTTAATTGTAGTTACTTTACCTTCTACATAGGCCAACAGTGGTGTTTTATCTTGTGTTGTCAAGTGCAAGCAATCTGCCCTGATCTTAGTGTTTCTGACATCCTCATACTCTTCCCAACTCAGAAAAAGAGGATACTAACCTAATTGGTGTTAAATACTTTGTCAATATTCGCTCAAATTATGTGAAGTTCAAAAGAAATTCAAGTGAATTCAAAGAGAAAGCGAGGGACAAGTGTTGCCTGAGGGGTTTGCATTTTTTCCTTTTTTCTGTAAATCATTTTTTTCCACTGTAGCATATATGTGCCCATTTTCTTTTCCATTAAATCAAGGAACCTGCTAACCATAAAAAAAAAAATAAAACACTCATTGTGATGCTAGACCGCTTTGTGATAGGTGGCCATAAAGTGACATTTAATTCAGCTCTTAGTTTTCATATGGCAAATCAATAGCCTAAGTATGCTACATCTTTGCTATTTCACAGTAAGATCATTGCATCAACCACTGATTTGATTTCAATTTAGCTGGATTCTTCACATACAGGTAAAAATATTTTTGCTGATTTACATGAAAGTACTTAATCTCGACCGTAACGTTTCCATCTCCGATTCACAACTGAACCCATTTTGTTTTAAATGCCACAAATCTTCAACAAGCAGTTCAACAATATACACCGAGTCCAAAAAGATCTTGTTTTGCATAATTTTTTTTTTTTAGGTACAATCTGCCAATGTCGCACATAAAGTCCTTCTCCATATGAAAATAAACCACAGTTTAAGAGGAAACATTGAACACTAAAATGCACAATGTTCACACAGTGCTCAGGAAAGAGAAGTCCAGTTTTCCAGAGATTACTCAAACGTTCTGCTTGCTTTTTAAAGACATAAATGTGTGAATCTCATGAAAAACTTGAGGAATGTTCACCTTTCACCCCAAAACTAAATGAGAAGCAAATAAATCCTATTTTTAGGACCATGCATTGATACATTTGTCATGACAATTAAGCAAATTACAGGTCAAAATCTTTATGATCATATTAAGATAAGATAACATAGTACATTTGTAGAGTACAATTGTAAGTGTACATCTAAGTTATGTAATGCATAATTATTGTGCAAACATGTGTTTAGATAATAATGTCATCTTCACAGTCCTGAAAACAGGATGCATTGGCAAAAATTCTTATTTTGGTTTTGGGGTGAAATAGGACATTGCTTTGTGAGATTCAGTTAAACTGAATATCATGCTGATTCATATTTTATTATGATTTGTTACCTCCATTTCCACATCACCAGCAAATCAATTTATCGGCTGAGTCCTTATTCAAGTTTATTTTTGCAATAGGAGCAACTTTGGACAGTCTGTTTGGTACAGCCATTAAGTGCTAATTATATATTTCTCTTTCTCTCTCGCATACTCACTCAATTTCTTCCTCATTTGGACTCACACATAAAGTTTCACCTGAGTCCCCTTCAATTCACACCTTGGTGTCCGGAAACTTGAAAGGTGGAGTCAGCTACACAAGGAAAAATATATTGGAATTCAGAAATGGGAATGCTCTAAAATCCCAATCAAGTTGTCAGAGCCCAGACAGGACTGCTAATTAAATCTGAAATATAAAAAATGTGACAGGCATTTCAAAAATACACAAAGCTCACGTTACAGGATGTGATTGCATGAGTGAAATGGATCTTGAGCTAGCCTCTTTGGCAATTTTGAGTTAGGAAATGAGACAAAACAACGGCAAACGATGGTTGTTAATGAGTGAGGATGATTGTGATGTCTGGAAGTTGAGGATGTGCAACACAGTCACAAAGAAATTACCACCACTTTAACAGATTAAGTTACTCAATAAAACCGGACATGAGAGACAAAGAGTGCAGTTCAAAAGTGAATAACAGCCAGAATCAAACTAAAGTGAACAGTCCTTTCCACACACATAAAAACAGCCACGTTCACACTGCAATGTTTTGGAAACACAACATCACATAAGAAATTAATCACCTGAATTATCATTCAGTATGTGTACGAGTCATTCGTAAACCCAAAATGGCTGACCGTTATTTAGCGACCGTTGCGCTATAGAGACTGTGGTTATAAACAGCAGACATTGATGCCATTATTTTTGACACAGATTTAATAAAATGCAACTGTCGCTACTTAAAGGGACATTTCACCATAAAATTAAGCATGTCATAATTTTTTTGCGAATAATACATATTTTAAAGAATATTGGTAACCAAACCATTGGTAACCAACAGTTGACGGTAGCCATTGACATACATACCATTTTTTTTTCCATACGATGTAAGTCGTTGGCTTTTGGCAACTTGTCTGGTTCCCAACATTATTCATAATATCTTTTATGTCTGACAGAAGAAAGAAAACCAAACAGGTTTGGAACAACTTAAGGGTGAGAAAATGGTGATAGAATTAAAATTTTCACACTTCTTTTAAATGTCCCATGCATTAACTTGGTTTCAAAATGCGGTTGTTACTTCTTTAAGTGGGGGGTAAATCAAATTTAACTGCAGTGTGAACATGGCACTAGAAACAAGACAAAACATAAACCATCAAGAATGTAAAATCGCAGATTTCTAGCCTCTAATACATTTTTTCCTTTCTTCTTTTTTTTTTTTTTGCGTGAATAAACAAAGTGGTGCAAACTTACAGTGGTTTTCCAAACGTTCAGTACATGTCACAATATGCATAAGGCAGTTTGGAGCTTTTATTTTTTTCTCTTTAGTCTGTGTTTTTTCTTTTCTTGCCTTCATTATCTTCTCTCTAAAGATAATTGTCACCGTGGGAATTATTTTGCAATTCAAAATAGTTACATTTACTATTATTATGTCTACGAAAATATTCTGTCTCATTTTTCTGCAAATGACTTTGTAGTGGGAGTCTCAGAGGGAACTAATTTTACACAACAAATCATCAATCACAAAATGAACATAGAGGATATACACACACGTATTATGTGATGTTAACAATGTAAAGTTACAAATATAGAACTTTACGAAACAAAATGGTTTCCCTTATTGGATAAAAAAAAGTCAATTAAATTCCAACAAGAAAACAGAACAGGAATGTTGTCTTGGTTATTCCACTTTCTTGGGGCTGTATTCTACTCTTCCCAGTTAAACTGTATTGCATTTCAAATCCAAACCTCTAAACGCTCTCTAAACAGGCATAGTCTTTCTTCCGAGGGCCTCAGAGCTGCAGATGCCTGGTAAGACAAAAGGAAGCACTGGATGTGAATCGAGATTACAGACCCAACTCTTTTGAAAAACTGAAGAACTGCAGGGGGTGGGGGGGAACGTGGGTCCAACTACAGGGAAAAAAAGTGATCTAGTGCTACAAGGTTCGAGGAACGCTGATGGGAAGATTAGTTATGTTGCATTCATGACCGTGAATGTACGTAAACTTGAAAAACAGTACTAGTATTGCTGTTGCAGTCAGAGAGCTCGTTGGGCTACTAATTTCTAATAATGTTCCGCCAACATGTCCGTCCGGATGAGGAGATGTACAAATGCTACAAGTGTCAAGTTTGGAGGTTTTGTGATAGAGAACCCTCTGATACGAGGGACTGAACCGTAAACATTCAGCATAATGTATAAAATAGGGAAGCTTTCAAGAGGCGATTTCGGACCAGAGTTTGAAGAGGCTGGTTATACGGCAAATCCAAGAATTCCAGAAAGCGCTCATTGGTCAAGACGACAAAAAAGGAAGGTGGAGGTGTACGGCTCTCCGAGAGGGCAATGCAGGCAAGGGCCGGGGTCGGGACTGGAGTGGGAAGTAGTCTTGCCCTGAGGAAGGCTACAAATCACAGTGAGAAGGCACGGGGCACTCAAGTTTATGGGGCGTGGGGTTGATATGGGGCAGCAGGCGGGATTGGACAAGGGCCGTGCCCTGCTTCAAAATATGGTGGTCTCATACTTGGTGCTACTCGAAGGCCTGGAGGACTCCCTCGGTTCGTAGAGCCAACTGGTGCTGCCCAGGGACTGCAGGTCCATTTCCGGCTCCAGAGGGTCGATCTGCCGGAGAAGTGGGAGCGAGGAGTGAGACTGCAGGAGAGAATGGCAGCCAACGGAAACCCACATTTCACAAAAGTGAGGAGATGGCCGTTGGGGATGAACACCACGTAGGAGAAATCACCGTAGATATAGACAACAACACTGATATCTGGACCTGATGCTGGTTTGAGTGTTTATACACAAACAGATGCTCCTTCTAGCTGCAAGTTAATAGACAAACGTTCTTGCAAATGGAGTCTTAAATTCAATTTGCACACAATCTTCATCTTGAAATCGCTAGTGTAGTGTCTTTTAAGAAGGTCGCCTGACACTGTCATTTCAAGTTGTTTTCAAAAAAGTGACGATTTTGAGTTTGATAAAGTGTAAATGTAAGATAGCTGTCTCCAATGTTGCTGACGCAACATTTTAAGTATTGCTTAAAACGCAATACTTTGTTTTTGAAAAGTCCTCTCAGTGACAATGTTAGGCGACACAAACTGTTCATTCCACTTTTCTTGCTAATAATTTTAAAGACATTGCTCCAGGCATGATAAACCCAATTTGAAAATTGTGTAGTGATCTGTAAAGTACATCTATAATTGAATAAATCTCCTGAAAACATGTCTAGGTCACATTTCACTCCAAAATCCCTTCAAGAATATACATTTTGCATACATTAAAATGAGCCTATGTTTAGAACCATTAGAGTTTTGCACTGTGACATTTTTTCAAGACAATTCTGCACAAAATTTGAATTACCATAATAATGCATATGGATGTTTTTTTTTTTTTTTGCAATATTATTGCAATACAGGATTAAGCAATATTAAATTCACTACAATGAAGTATAAATGCTAAAATATTTAAACATTAAAAAAAAAATTTTTAAATAATATAACAATTTAAATTTGTGTCTGTGTGATTGTCTGTGCATACACACATATATTGTATCTATGTGTGTGTGTGTGTGTTTCCTTTTGACTCTCGAGTGAAATATCACCTGGACAGGTATGTTCTTGACAGGTGAGATTTGCTTAAACAAACCTTACTCTGCTGACATACTGAGAACATCCTCAGGCCAAAGCAAGAATTTACCAACGACAAAACATATCTTCATCCTCCTTCATTCTGTACATGATTGCAACCTTTAAATCCTCTTGAATTTAAACGATTTAATTGTACCACATTTTAAAGTTGTGACCTGTTGCTAGTGTCAACCAAAAATGTACATGGGGGGAAAAAATAGGTGGATAACAGTGAAAACTGGAAACGTAACAGGAAAATTAGTAAAGTGAGTAAGGGGCAGGGAAGAGAAAGCCAGAGACGTAACAGGAAGAAGAGTGCTGGAGAATGTGAGGAAGAGAGAAAGAGAAAGAGAAAGAGAAAGAACAGAACCTGAACTCCAGGGCTGATAGAGGGCAGCGGGAGGTAGGAGGAGCGGTGGGCGGAGCACGTGTGACAGTAACAGCAGCGGCATTCAAGCACAGGTGCACCCTGGGAAGGAGGACCGGGCAGAAGCACAGAGACAGATTACAGGCTTACAGCAACCAAATAAAGTAATATAAGACATGAAAAATATAACAGGACTGGAGGTGAAACCTGTGGGTCACTTCTACAACGCAGTACATTTTTACCACGCAATCATATATGTCTAAATAAAATAATAAAACATTTCAAATATGGAAATCACATGATCTTGGTGGATTTTAAATAGTTTCACTATCATGGTTTTAGCTTCTGTTTTTCATCCTGCACTTATAACATAAAATTTCTTGGGAATATATATATTTTTTTTTTTGACGATTCTTTTTTAAAATATTTGCTGTGTCTCACTCTAAAACATTCAATCCAGTTTGAAAATATTACAGAAATTAGTATATCATCAACATTTCAGAATCAGAACTTTTTAATCTCAAAAAACATATATATATATATATATATATGCTGCTTCTGCATTTAAAGCCTGTAGACATCCATTGTAAGTGCAACACTGTAAATACAGTTTTCTGAGGCAATCAAAAATATTTGAACATAGTATATTCATGATAATATGATATCAGATAACATGTGCTGAAGTCATACTCACGGTGGAGCGGCGCATGCTATCGCGGGACTGCGAGGTGGGCCTGTTGGTCTTGGTTTCTATGTTTTCGGAGGCTGGACCAGCATACGAACTGTGACGACGGGCCTTCTGTGCCTGGAGAGCCATCTGATATGCCACCTCAAACGCCTGTCCCAGTGTCAGGATGATCTCATAGGTCTGTGTCTGTACGGAGAGTCATTTAATAATTACACAATATGTGATTTCACTCTCCGTAAGGCCATAAAAAGTGGCAGAGGAAACTACATTGGACTCATTTTCAGATGTGAAAAGGACAGCCAATCACAACAGAGCTCATTTACATAAAGCAGTATGGCGTTTAATTTTAAGGGTAAAATAAAAGGTATTGGGGAAAATATTTAATTAAATTGTCATATTTATCAGAATTAAAATCGTATGTACAGTAGATTCAATTCAGTCAGAAAAAAGTATTAATAACAAAAGAAATAGTAAATTACATATTAAATTAATATCCTGTGTAGATTCAATTCAGTTTTTCAGAAAAACATTTAGTTAAAAATATTAGAAAATGTATATCCTGTGTACATTCAAATCATTACTTCAGAAACAAATTAAATTAAACATTCATATTTATATTTTTTATTTTAGCAGCTTGCTTTCATTACTCCAGTCTTCAGTATCACATGATCCTTAATTCAGAAATCTTTCTAATATGCTGAATTATTATCAATTTTGGAAAGAACTGTGCTTCTAAATATATATATATATATATATATATATATATATATATATATATATATATATATATATATATATATATTATAAACTTTGAAAAAAAATTCATGTTTTTTTTTAATGGACAAAACATTTAAAAATAACTATAAAAATTATTGTTCAAAGTTGAGGTCAGTGGGGTTTTTTTGTAGAAATTTTAGTAAGTATAAATTAATACTTTAATCAGCAAGGATGTGTTAAATTGCTACGAAGTGATAGTATAGACATGTATAGTTGAAAAGATTAATATTTTGAATAAATGCTGACTTTTTAAGTTTTTTATACATCAACGCACACATGCATTTGTGTTGCTCAATAAAATAATTTATTAAAGTTCTACTTACAATTAAATCAAAGTCAGAAATGTCTTTTTTTTGTAATTTGTAGTTTGCATGCATGTCAGCCTAAGACCATACTGTTTATATTTGTTTGTAAATGATACAGTTTATTTAAATTTCCCCAAATTAAGTTCCATAGATTTCCATAAATTCCCACTTGAAATGTTCCCATGGAAATTTTCCAGAAATTCCCCACCCCATCTGCAAAATTATACAAAAATAACACCCACCACTTCTACTGTAGTGAAGACATGGCAGAAGTGATAACCAGACTTCAGATCTTTTGTGATGTATGCAAATGTGCAAAGGTCATCCGGATCCTGGGCTGCACAAGAGATGTTCTGGATCTCATGCTCTGCAACCATCGCCTGCAAAAGTACAAAAATACTGAGCGAGTCCATCACAATTTTCAAACATCCGCAAAAAACATGAGCATTTCACTAATTCATAACCATAGGGCTATGGAACCATATATAACCATAATCAATCATTCATGTCTGTTCCACAAATAGTGCAGGATGGGTCACTGTCGTACAAATCTCTAACTCTGATAGTGATGGCTTAGCAAACACAACTAATAATAGTTGGTTTAACCTGCTGAACCAATGTTAACTTTAGTTACAGTGTGTTTTGGCAGTTGCTCTTACCTTGGTGGCTGCGTCAACAAACTTGACTCCTTTGTAGGTGATATTTAGTATTATGACGGGACCTTTCCTGTGATCCTTTGATTTCTGGGAAACATTAGATGGCAAGAATATATTTAAAAAATGATCAATGGACCACAGCAGACTCACAAAACTGTGCACAAAACATAACAAAATTTAAAGACATTGTATAACAGCATATTGACTAATATATATGTATATGTACTCTTATTCTAGCGCAGGCCTCCTGTGTAGATTCAATTCCTCGTAGGTCTCGGATGATCACAGAACCTAAATACTAAAAAAGGAAGAATGAAAAATATTAATTATTTGGGCAGAAATGTACAGTTATTCACCTAGCATATGTTTATTTTATTTTTTTAATAATTGCAATTTTATGAAATATTATTAAAATAACTTTTGGGTTTTCTGTATTTTCAGCATCATTACTCCAGTCTTCAGTGTCACATGATTTTTTTAGAAATCATTCTAATATACTGATTTGCTGCTCAAAAAACATTCCTGATTATTATCAATGTTGTAAACAGTTGTCCTGCTTAACATTATTTTGATTGAAACAGAAATATTTAGTAATATTATGAATCTAGAATTCTATTATTATTAATATATCTATCGCTATTAGGTTACATAATACTTCCTCTCTCAGTTTCATCCCAGGATTCACATTTAAAAAATAACAATGATGTTCAAAAGAGCACTTGAATTTTTAATGTGGTGCTCATTAATGGATCTTTTATTATTTAAATCTAGACTCTGTCTTACTCTGGTTTTTGATCTTGATAACCTGAGTCACAATCCTTTTGAAAATCCTTTCGGGGTTTGAGCCGAACTGGTTAATGCACACACTCTGACATATCTCTACTATCCTTTGGCCAATTCAATTTAGCTGAAACAGACCATCCAAGATGTAGATGAGTTTGTTTCTTAATGGAAACAGATTTGGAGAAATGTATCATTCCATCACTTGCTCACCAAATGCAGTGCAGTGAATGGGTGCCGTCAGAATGAGAGTCCAAACAGCTGATAAAAACATCACAATAATCCAGAAGTAATCCATACCACTCCAGTCCATTAATTAATGTCTTATAATGCAAAAAGCTTTGTGTTTGTAAGAGACAAATCCATCATTAAGACTAAGACTATTAAGGCTAAAATTTGAGTACTCTTTACATAATATTGAATATTAACAAGAAACTGTTTGAAGTTAAAACATCTTCATGATGGTTTTGTTGATTACAAACATGCAGCTTTTTACTTCACAAGACATTAAATGATAGACTGGGTGTGGATTATTGTAATCTTTTTATCAGCTGTTTGGACTCTCATTCTGACGGCACCCATTCACTGCAGAGCATCCATTGGTAAACAAGTGATGCAATAAATTCTCAAAATCTGTTCCCATGAAGAAACAAAACCCATCTATACCTTGGATGTCATGAGTGTATGTAAATGTTCAGCAAATTATCATTTATGGGTGAACTATTCCTTTTGAAATACTATGTCTTTTTTTTTAATTTTTAAAAGAAAAGATTTCAGCTTGTTTGGGGGGGGGGGGGGGTAAAAACACAAACTTTAAAATAATATTTTACTCTGACAGATTTTGAAGAAAGTTACTATCATACCAAGCCTTTGTTAAAAGCTAGGAATCCATTCCTATCAGAAAAAAATGGCATATGTCTATAAGTCTGTTGTGAAGTGTATAAACAGACAAATCCTCAGAAAAGACTTACTCTGGCCTCATAAACGCAGGACTCGGTGATAAGTTTGTCTGGGTGATGGTGCCAGGTGGAGACTGTGGTATATGTGGCGGAGTGGCTGGAAGGGCGAATATGTAGACGCGAATGTCGATCTGCACGACGGTCCTAATGGAAAACAACAAGTGCAATCTGAGTCAAAGTCACATCAATAAAAAAAAACTAAAGATATACTGTATATTTATTTATATTCAAAGTGGAATTATTTAATGGTATTTTGCAGCATTTTACTATTGCTCCTGCATAAATTTAAAAGCATAATGAGTTTAAATTATTGACAAATTGCCTTATTTAAAAGCGGTATGAATTATTCATGTTCTGTGGTGTTCAGATGTGTTACTGTGCCCCGTGGTAACAGGCATCTGCATTCAAACATGTACAAGAATGAATTCTTCACAAAGACCTCATAACCATTTTAACTCATTTGTTAGAGAGCATGTGGAAACTTAAATAGGAAATATTACTAAATATGTTTCATGAAAAATTAACTTTTAATATTAAAAATAGCATTACAAACACCTCAAAATTTGAACTGAAATTTCATTTAACAGAAATAAGCTTCTTCACAGAAAAACAGTTATTCATTATTTAATAAACAATAAAAAATATTAAATAATAGGCTAAAGTAGGCTAAAAATATATTTGTTTTCTGTTATTGAGGTCCGAAAAATTGACATTAATATTTAATTTTTTTATTGCCTTAATTTCTAAGAATTACAATTGCATCAGTGTTTGTTAAGAATCGGGGTTATTAAATTAAAACCATAAAAAATAGTGTTAAAATTTGTTAATTGAAATAAAATAAATGTAAACTGAAATATATATATATAATTTTCATTTAAGCTAGTTGCCATGGCAATATTTCTCATTTTAATTTAGTTTATCTTGATGTACTAAAATAACAAAAACAGACATAAAAAGACCCCAAAACTACTAAAAACAACAAAAAACACAAATTACTAAACTTGATCTAAAATGTCTTTATATATGCATTTTTATTTATTATGTAATGTGGAACTACAAGGTTTGCAACATTTCTCACAGAATGACTCCAATGTGATTCATTACTTAAAATGGGCCATTATAATCACAGTGGTCTTAGTCGCAGAGGTGCTTACATGTGAGCGTGATCTTTCACCGAAGGAGCGAAGGGAAATACTGCCATCCTGATCCAACGCTCGGCTCTTTCTGCCTAATTCTCCCAATGGAAGCAGCATATCCATGGAGCGACTGGTGTACGGATCCATATAACTGAGCGGTGATGTATTTTGAGACAACAGGTCCTGAATCTGATACACATTAGCAAGATAAATCATATTTATTGTTATATGCGAATATCATGTATTGACATTTTATTAAATTCATGTTGGGCCTTAATGATGCTAAATTGTGTCTATTACCTTGAGTTGAGAAAAGCGGTTGGATTTCGAAGGCGCTTCCTCATACGGTCGCTCTGATATCGAGGCTATGATTCTTTTTCTGTGACCAAGAAGGCCAATTTTCAACACCTGCACAGAGAAAAAAGAACTGTCAATGTATCAGATCACAGTACACACATCACACAAAAGATTACACAGCAGCATGAAAAGCACATTTACATTAACAATTTCAAGCTCCCACAGGTTCTTAACGCAGTCCAGGGTGCGATATCCGCTAGACAGGAAGTTGTGCAGATACTCTCCAAGACCCAGAGTTTCCAGCCATGAGGACAGAGAGGTGCTGCCGTCACACCCCAGAGCTTTCACCTAAAGGAGGAGAAAATGCCATCTCAAAATGCATAGCATATGATATATAATTCACTCTGAGAAGCCAGGAGAGACATTTAGACACTTAAGTAATGCTTTAAATGTCAGAATGTGATCACATTAGATGACAAAATATCAAACCAAGTGTAAACAAAATCTTTTTTCACATCTTCACTTTCTGAGATATACTTGCAATAACTTTTAACCAACCAGTCCCAAGGTCATTTTAAGTGGAAGTGGATGAAATGCATGCTATCTTTTTAAAAATAAATGCCACCTGGTTTCACATTTGGTGACCAAATACTATTTAGGGACTGAAACGCGCTACCTTTGGGAGGGTTTTTGCTGCATGAAGGATTTTCTTTCTGTGGCCTGGGTCGGTGATGCCAATTCCCTGAAGGTCCTGATCTTCCATCACGTTACTCCCCTGAACGTATGCACATTCACATTAGCTTCTGATTTATACCAATTTCTGCTTTACTTCAGTTTCTAAAAAATCAAGTGTTGCATAAAAGTGACAGCAGAGGAAGTTTGCTGCAACACTTTCAGGTACATCTAGTACTTGTAAGAATATTCAAACCTGTAACCAATTACCTCTTAAGAATTTATACATACATAAACATATAAAACATGTATCTATATATCCATCTAGCTATATACAGTATATGCAATTATGTATATATATATATATATATATATGCAAAAAAAATTGCATGCAAAACAAAAGAATACATAAAAAAACCAAACACTCATTCAAGTAAATATATATATACACATAGAAAAAATATTACTTTTTATCATATTTTCAGTCTTTATAAATCAGAAATATAGAAACTCACCACATCCCCTGACCAACCTGCTGTGTCAATCAATCCCCACACACAAAAGCCACTCACCATATAGCGCAGGTCATCGAAGCCATTGAGCACCAGTTTGCTCTCGTACTGAGGAAAGCCCAAGTGTTCCAGCCAC
The DNA here is from genome assembly GCF_963082965.1 of Carassius carassius. Lineage (NCBI taxonomy): Eukaryota > Metazoa > Chordata > Actinopteri > Cypriniformes > Cyprinidae > Carassius > Carassius carassius. Next base: position 2,798,144 of record NC_081771.1, read on the forward strand.
TCCCCCACTGACTGCTCCAGCACCCGGCTCCCAGCTGCATCTGCCGACAAAGGATGGCGTTTGAGCAGCGAAAAACCATTTAGCCTGTAGCAGCGGCACTCGGAGGCCGAGATGTGGCACTGCCACATCATCTTTGGCCAGCAGAGCTGAGGGCAGCAGCAGCAACAGCAAGGCAGTGTCCAGGCTTGAGCAACGGGCCTCCGCTAGACGAAGGGCCCCAGATATACAGACTAAACTAGTAATGGAGATTTCTCCACGAGCCCTCACTGCAATGGAGATGAGGGCCAAGGCTGATGGAGTATGGAGGTAGACCTTGGCAGGTAGTCCTTTAAAGAAGAGTGTCAAGTCAATTAATTGGGACAATTTGGCGTCGCTCCTCAAGAAGAGGGCAAACAAACAAAACAATGTCTTCTCAGCTTTTCTGTATCTGATTCAAACAATTGAGGGATGTCAGCACGTTGCCCAGACAGGAAGATCATAAAAGTTCAAGGACAGCCTTTGGCTTACAGCAAAATTTTGAGATCTACGAGAAGCTAGTAGGAAGTTGCAGGAAAGTGCGCCCTGCTTTGCCCCTGCTCTGCCCCTATGAAACGAACATTCCGCAAGGCTCAATAAAACAAACTTGTCCTTGAAATTGGAAGTAAAACCCCTTAGTAAAGCCCTAAGAACAGCTGGAGAGTAAGAATACTAATGTCAGTGAGTTTGCTACAACAGAGTCATGGATCCTCAAGCCAAGCCGTCCAACTCATTGATCAACAGTCCACCAAAATGCCACCAGAAGCCTTGCGTGACGCCAGCTCGTCCTTCGAAAGATCTTCATGCCATATTTTTCCATTCCTCTATTGAGTTGTTGATGAGGAATCCCTCCCACCATTAGAAAGCAGCCTTTTTGACCACTTCCCCAACCAGTCCAAGTAGCGTTCTGGTCAAGGTTATCCAAGTACTCCAGGTCCTTGCAAGCTTAGATGCACCTCGCCGGTCAAACATACCAGAGCGGAATGCACCATTGAAACGAGATTAAACCAAGCCTTGATCCAGTGGATACAATTTATAAGAAACCCCGTTGATGGCTCGGTCCCTCTTCTTGCAGCCCTGCCCCCCTTGCACAGGTTGCTCCGTTCTTCTAGAAAACGCTGCTGAGGGTACTTCAGCCCCGATCGGGCAGCGTTCCGGTCACGGTAATCCAAGGACTGCTGGTCCCTCTGAGCTTAGAGTCACCTCGTCGGGCTAACATACCAGAATGGAGCACAGCATCAAACATAGGTACATCCAACCAAAATTAATGAGCTCCAACAATGGACAGATAACCCCATAAGAAAGCCCAGTTGGCAACACGGTCCCTCTTGTTGCAGCCCAGCCCCCTGCTCTGGTCGCTCCGTTCCTCTTGCAGACGTTCCTAAGGGTCTTGCGCTTGGGGGCAAGGATTGCTGCATCCCTGATCCGGGAATGCTCAGTCACAGCAGCAGCTGCATTCAGCGCTCACAAAGAAAAACATCCAAATGACATATTGCTCCATCGGCAGCGGATTGGCCGCGGCTGGTAATCACCATAAAGAGATCTCAATTCAGCGGTGCATCATGTTCACTCACTGTTTCTGGCTTTCTTTTCTCTTCGACTTGCTTTTTAGCCAGTTCTCACTGACAGAGTCCTTTCCGAGAGCTCTGCAGGGCTGCCATATGCCGTCTGATGCTGAGACCCGCTGCACGGCATTTACGCTCTGCTCGTTTCCAAACCCCCCCTCCCTCACGTCTCTATGCCTCTCTTTCTCTGTCTGTCTGACATACACACACACTCTCTTGCACTGTGGCGATCAATCCCCCCACCCCCTTTTCTCTGTCTCACTCTGTCTCTCTTTCTCTCTGTCCCTCTATCTATTCCCCTCTCCCCGTACTGATTAAAATTGCACGCAGGCTCTCTGATCTTGCTGGTGCAGAAAGGACACCATCAGAAAAAGGAACAAGAGACAAACCCAAACCAAACACTACTGAGCTAGGATCAGCAAGGAGGGGAAAAATCCCGTACAGGTTCCTCTAACCCTGCACCCTGCAACCCCATCCCTATCCACTCCCCACTTAAGTGCTTCCAGAGCTTCAGCACTCTCTCTATGAAAAATTAAATCGCAGCCAAGCCACAAACCACGGTAAATCATCAGAGGAATTAAATTCATGAATGTGTCACTGTACTGGTGGGGAGAGGGGGCCTGGTTGTGTGGTTGCGCGTTAAACGTTAAGTCAGCGAAACGCACCATGCACATTCTGCACTTAATGTAATCCCACCCATGCCCACCTTCATATTGGACCGAGTCCAATCGGCAGAATTCAGGTTTGCCAGACATGATCAAACTGTAGCACCCATGTCTCCTGCATAGATGACGCCAACCGCGTTTTCTGTAGCGTGATGTGGTCTAATTCAATGTCACACATGAGTGCTGCTTCATGCATGCATGTAGGGCATTATCTGCATGCAGCTGAGAGCAGGGGAATCATACTATCAGCCTGCCAGGGAGCTATTCACATACACACACTGAATGAGTCTTGAAATGTAAAGTGCATCCAAACATCTGCGGACTCAAAAAGACGCTCACTTCTAAAGGAGGTATAAGTATTGGGGTGCATTTTATTTATTGAGCAGACGTCTTTATCCAAAATAACAAGCAAAACAAGGAAGAACACTAAGAACTTAGTCAACAATATCAGCAATGTATCTATACTGAATTGGTATCACCATGTTTTTTTGTAGACACTTTTATCCGACACGAGCAAAATGAGGAAAAAGTAGCAATTTAGCAAAAAGGAGCCAATCATTTTAGCAGTGGCAGCAGTTTTGTTTAATTGTACCATGGTGCTAACAATACTGTTGTCTCACACATAAAAAAACATGCTTTTGATGTACTATGGTAGTATTATAGAGTTCTTTAAAAAACCTTGGAATAACATGTAAATGCCACAATACAAGAAAATAAGAAAGTAATCTGGCAGTACCATGGTAAGGTGATGATATCAGAATGTGTTTCCATAGTAGTTTTAACCTTCATTTGCAAAGACAATGTACGTTTTTGTGTATAGTAATAATATAAATAAAAATGTATATAAATAGAATAATAAATTAATTAATTAAATATATTTCATAATAGATTTGTATATTTTTTTATATATATATTTTAATATGTAACAAAAAAGTCAATATTAGGAAAAAAGTCCAAATTGCGAGACATAAGCTAAAAAATGTGTATTATTTAGTAACCTTTTTTATTTTTTATTCTGTGGCAGAAACAGGCTTCCATATACAGTGTATATATATATATATATATATATATATATATATATATATATAAATCACGTTTCAGAAAAAACTGGCATTTTCATCACCAGCAAAAGCTCAACAAGCATCTCAGTAAGCATTGACTGCCGTGAGAATTTGAAGTATAATGTCTCACAGTACAATAGTACCGTCTGTACCTTTGAAGAGATCCTTCAATTTCTAAATAATTGTATCTTTCCTAGAAAAGTCCTTTAAAATATAGTGCTCTCTCGCCATATATAGCAACTACCTTGGGAGGCTCCACTCAAGAAGATAAGAATATCAAGTCCTAATTACTGAGTGTCGTTACGATGGCCACAGTAAATGGATCGTGATCTCATCTTTTTAAAGTAGGCCCTCGGTGCCCATTGTGTACCGGAGGGTGTCTGTGTCAAAATATCAGGTACAAAAATATCAGACAGACCAAATTGGGGTGAAAAGTGAGAACATGTGCTTGAGAAAGAAAACCACCGGTTGTTAAAGACACTAGTGAAACAGTTCTGACCCGAGGGATGATTCAGCCAAAGAAAAGCTCTGTGGGCTGTCACAGAGGCTACATACTGTTTACATACTGGATTAATTGTTTAGAAATATTAATATGATTATTTATTACCAGGCTTATAACCAGCATTAATCTAATAATGTTTTTGCCTTTAATGTCCCAAATGCTTTCATTTACATAAATATAAATTTTTCTTTTAAAGACATATTTGTTTCCTCTCTTAATATAAAATTAAATATAAATGCAACACAAAATAATGAATTCCTTCTCTTTTTTTCTCAGCAACTCTAAATTACCCAAAAGAATCCAATCATTGTAGCATTTTTTTTACTTATACCATTTCTTTGTTGACATACTACAGTAGTATCATTCTTTGAAGTACCTTGGCGTGTAAGGACTTGGTATCACACCTAATCAGAATAATATCAGAATAGTATACTAATGCTAATAGTATCAGAATATTTTCTATAAATTAATATACATTATAATATTAATAGAAATAAAATCAATACAAAACTATATAACTTTAAAACAATAGAAAACTGACTGTAAACTAAAAGAATATTTATTAATAAATGCATTAATATTTATTTTATTTCTCTTGCAAAACGACATTTGTTTCCTTCCTTTGAAAAAAAATACACATTTCACTGTTCATGTTCACTTTTGTAACATTATTTTGTAAGTTTCTAGGTTATATAGCTTTGATATCATAATTTTCAGCCATATAAAACATTCTCCAAAAAAATAATGAAATAAAATTGCAAACCCAGTAGAATTTAAGGTAAATTTCATGTCTTTATCTCAGAAGGTTAGAGTGGTTTGCAGTTAGTTTGAACACCCCAAAATTACAATTGTCATTATTTACTAAAACTAAAACTGTCAAATATTTTCAGTATTTGAAATATAGCTGAAATAAAATGAAATATGAATATTAAACTTAAGCAAGAAAAAAAACCTAAAGCACATCAAATTAATATATCTTGAAAATAAAAAGTGAAAATATTAAAATAAAAGCTAACATATAGGATATTAGAAGATAAACTGAGGTCTAAACAACACTGGACTCCACTGATGTTAAATGTATGGACAAAAGAAATACATATTTAAGCTCCAGGGAAGAAAGATCAGGTTTGGCATGACATGAAGTAACTTTGTTTTTGCAAAATTCCTAATCCTAAATTTTAAAATCAATTAAGGTAACCAACTGCATACAGTAACTACTTTAAATCCATATATTACACAATTCATATATATGTAGCTTTCATATTTATTTACCTTCCGATGCAGGTTGATGCTCCTTGGACATCTCGATGCCAGCAATTAGACTCATGATCTTTTCAATCTACGATACAACAACAAGAAAACAAGAGGTTTTAAAACACAGTTAAATATTTAATTTCACTGTAATCTGCCATGACAGGTTAGTCTTCACTGGACTTAGTTAGAACTGATTTTAATTCATAATTAATATGTGTTGTTCGCAAAGACAACAACACAGAAAATCTAAATGCAGAAGAATGAGTTTCTCCTAGAGAGTAAAGAAGACTATTATCAGAGACACCTTGGTTTGGTAACAGCCAGAACTGTAAATGTTAACGAAAAAGGAATCAGTGAAACAATTAATAATAATAAAAAAACAACAACAACAAAACAAGCAAAACCGAAATCACATTCATAAGAACAGTTTTCCACCCGTGTAAGAGCGTGAAGATTACTGTCCAATCAATAGACTTTAAGGAGAGGCCTGAAATAGAAAAATGCTGGTTTTTGATGTAATATTTAAAGTCTGGCAAACTCATCTGCTGTGTGCTTGTGGCGTCAACATGCTGGCAAGCCCCTAGATTCATTTAGCAGTCAGATGCCACGGTCCACGTGCTAGATCCCCTCAAGCCATACAGGCCTTTGCATCCCCACTCTCAAGTAACCTACATACTGTACTCACTTACTTCTGTACACTTTTCATGTCTATCCATTATAGAATGCACAATGCATCATCACGCCCTTATATGGTACACTTCCCAGAATCCCTCAGCTGTCTGTCCTCATTCCAGGCTTCATCTGCTCATATGTGTTCAGAAGTACAGACATGTTACAGCTCACATTCAGGGAAGAGATACTCATCTGTTGTTGAAAGCAGGACTTTTTTGATAAAAAAAACTAGGCTTCAAAATTAACTCTATTTACTTTCTTACTGAACAATGCATGCTATTCCAAGGTAAAACTAATAAATTCCTATCATTTAATAAGAAGTCCTAGACCACATACTGTTTTACTTGGAAAGGCATAGCCATTGCAAACCCATTTTACTTCTGTAATATTTTTAAATATTGACTTCCAGATGCATTTATTAGTGTTATACTGTTGGTTTCATGTCAGAAGCCCTTTATTGTGGTGGATGACAACTACTTTGCAAAATGTAATTTTGAGTAAATGTAAAATTTACTTTCAATGTTTATCTTAACACAAAAATGCATCAGTATAAATTCCTATAAGTATTATACAGCGACCATCTTTTGTTTTGATTTTATATTAGGATTTATTTAAATTAGATGCAAATATAATTTAATATCATTAATCATTATCATTAATAACACTGATATATTATTATATTTTTGCTAAAATGTTGAATTAGATTTTTTTATATACAAAACATTTTCACTTTAATTTAAGTTTTAGTAATAATGTTTGTCTTTTTTTGTCAAAATAGTTTTTTTTACATTTTTATTTATAGTTTTAGTTAGATTAAATAAAAAATATCAATGTTTTGGAAGCTATGTTTTGGAAATATAACATGTTGTTTTATATTTTAGTTATGATAATTAAAATAAAGTGGCAACATTTTCTGTTTTCAGTTTTAGTTAACTAAAATAATCCCATATCAGATTTATGACAACAAAAACATAAACAACATGTTTAACAAAGATGATCTACAACAACTGAAATTTTAACTTCAATTCTAAGTCAGTTTCTGTCAATGCATTTTTTATTTGCTCTCATGGGAGCAAAATGTTTAGTCTGTTAATCAAAAGCATTTTTAACCCAGAATATTCCCTTAACAACTGAAGGGTTACAGATTTTCATTTACAAATATACAGTGTTTAAGAAGGACTTTGACTGCAGATTTCTTCGAAATGTGTAGAAGTCTACACTTCAAGAATTCACTGAAGTGTAGACTTGAGAGAGACAGAGACGTAGTGGAAGAGTTAATGTGGTCGTAGTCTCAAGCCACGGACTTCCAAAAACAGTTCATGAAAGGCCAGCATTTTCATTCTGCAGAGACAGCAATAATGAACATCACACAATGTCTAACCTAATGAGTGAATATGTAGAAGCCAGCAGCTTGAGAAAATGTGAAGTCGGGGGTAATAAAGATTTCATACAGCTTTGCATCCTCCCATGTGCCAGAGTAGTAACAAGATTACAGGCTTCAGAGACTGGAGTGATGGCCAGTGGCTTGCTGACACCACAGAGCCACTCTGATTAAAGACACCGCATGCGATAGGATCTCGTTCGGAAAATGACTCACTTTTACATTTTACAGTTCATAAGAATGGAGAGAATATGAAGATATAAATGAGACCGTCAGTAGATACCTCTAAACTATTTGCATTTAACAATCTGTAACACCATGCATATCAGAATGTATCTTTTGTATATCGTTTTTAAAACTAGGGTTTTGTATTAAAATAATGATAAAAGTTATAATCATACTAAATTATCCAAATGACTTAATTTAATAAATCATTTATTAATTAATTAAATTAATCACTGCAAGTCAAATAAATAAAACATATAAAACCATTCAAAATAAAATGACAAAAAAAGTAATAAAATAAAATACAAAGCATTTACATAAATTTGAAGGCTTTTGTATAGAAATGCTTTCTCATTTTGAGCCTGTACAATTGACCTTAAATAATTATTAGATTAAAAGAAATTCTAATAAGCATGAACTAGACATCAAACTATGAGAAGACATTGCATACTTATAAATGCATTGTTTCAAGTATTTACTGGGTAGTATGCATTCAATCTGCAATATATTTCAACCATTTTTCTTTGGTAATAAGCAAAAAGTTGTGTGAGTCATGGCGCATGATTAAATGCATTAATGCTTTAATGCATTATTATTACCTGCATGTTAAATCGGCTGCTTTAGTGTTAACCATTTGTTTTCTGTACTTGTACTCCTACCTGCATTCTTGTATTCTTCTAAATGCAAATCAATTTCGATGTAAAAAATAAATGGCGATTGTAGCTTATTTGCAAAACAAAAAAAGCTCAGTGAAATAATGCATGTGTGTAAAAAATGAGCCGTAAAGTCTCAGTCAGGTGAAAGCATTTGCCGCCCACTTCTTTTCTCCCCGTGCACATCTTTCACTTGCCATCTGAAGATATGTTCCCCCTGACATCTTCCGTTTGCATATGAATTATGAAGAGACTTATATAGCCATCTGTGGAAAGTGTGTTTGACCATTCACTCAAACACAAAATTATCTTTAAACAGGTTTTCTGCAGAGGTGCTGAAACATTAATACACTGAACTAAAAGCTGCTATAGTCACACTGACAGAGTAAAACTGTGCATACATTTTCATACATTTATGTTTGAACAATACTGTCAAGAAATTATTTCAATTATTTTTGTAAATCTCACTGATACAATTTTTATATTAATGTTTGAGTCATTTATTCATGTAAATCTATATGGTAACAAAAACAACAATAAAAATACTATAATAAAATAACATTTCTTTATTAATGTTTTATTGTGTAAACCAGTCTGGTAACTGAAAGTAAAAAAATAATAATAATAATAATAAAAAAATATATAATAATTATATATATATATATATATATAGAATAAAAAAATTAATTAAATTGTAGTATTAACTTTTAATAGATTCTAATGTGTAAACCTCTATGGCAACTTATTTTAAATAACTTTAAATTATATTTTAGTATAAGCTTTTAAGTCATTTTAACATGTAAACCTCAATGGCAACTGATATATATATTTTTTCAAATAAAGTTTTATATTTATTAATTAGATCATCATGTACTGAATGCCTTGAATATTGTGCGTCAAAAGTAAAATTTATAAATGTGAAAGGAGTGAAGATATTTCCTTATGAAATTAATTCCTTGTGAAGCCAATCAATTCAGGATCTCACACAAAACAGATGCCATGCCATAGGCAAAACCATAAAACAATAAAACTGATCTGGAGGAGAAATCTTTAAAGGGAGCAAACAAAAGCTATCTCCTTGCTCATTTACGACCCTCTTCCTCCCTCTCCTCTCCCCTCCCTGCCTCTGACTCTCAGTCTTCTCCCCTAAAAGAATATCCATATGCCATGCTATATCTTGTGAATATGTTGTTTTTTCCACTTCATGTTTGGTCTCTGTACGACTGGTAAAATGGTCTCAATTTCAAAGTAAGTCCTTTGTATTATGAGAAATACTGAAAACTTTTGTAGAACTGTGTTCTGCTGAGGAGGGGGTGTGTCTATCTATCTATCTCCAGCCAGGTGTGACCCTGAGGCCAACGAGAATCTAACAAGCCAAAAGTTCTTACAACTGATTTGAAGATTTCTTTGTTTTTCTTATTTTGGTATACTGTATAAGGTGAGTGACAAAACATTGCTTGGTGATTCTGTATTTTCCTGAAGTCGGGTATGCATCCTTTGATGAATTTGATGTCTTGTATTGATTTGGTATCTTTGAATTGACTATGTAAATTGGCATAATGCATATTTACCTGACTGATAATAAATTGTTATATTTGATTTATTCTGAAATCATTTTTCAAGTAGATGAATGTGTAATGATATTTCTGCAAATCTGTGTTCAGGACAGATCATACTGCAGCACCGATGGATGAACCATGGGGAACAGCATTAGGCACTACTGATTTTTGACTGTCACTGACTTAACATGGGGTAGCTCCGTGGTTATAGGAGAAAATACACTTTTTGTTATGAGCATGCAGTGAGCAGCTCACTTAAAGGTATTATAACCATTCTGCATTATCTGAGTAAGTTTAGAAATGACATGTTTGTGTCCGTGGGTTCACTATCAGCTGAGTGCAATTCCTGTGCGATAATACTGAACGAAGAATTGAAAGTATGGGATTTCCAGAATACTCAAATATCCAAATTAATAAGGAATCGATATCTGTGATCAGTTTTTGATAAGAAATGTTGCCCTAATTTAATGATCACGTGTAATTGGAGTCCGATTGAACACGGAACTAGACTCAAATTTAAACTAAATCCTGATAAATTCAGAAATGCAAGTAAAAAACCGAATATGCATTAAACCTTCAACCAGGCCACTGGATTCCGCTTCTTGTGCCGGCGGATGGATTCTTACATTACATTAAAACGTGTAAGTACTTTAGTTGGTCAGTCTCTTGCAAAAAAAACAACAACAACAAGAATAAATAAAAAAAATAACCGTGTAACACATGGTACAGTGATTGTAATACTTAGAACTGAAACTAAAAAAAATCATATAACATCTTAGTTACATTGCATTTAAATCACATAGAAAAATAGCATGGTAATACTGGATACTGCCACAGTACAGGCCTATAGGAGAACATTTTTTATATCAGAAAGATCACACGGTTCAGTAGTTGTGTCCGAGGAATATTCATTACCGTGACTAACGCTCAAACGCTGATGCAGCTGTTTTGCGACAGGATTCGTTGTGAGCGTGTGCCAGCAGGCTGACTCTTTCTGCCTGTATATTAGCGCTCAGCTCAGAGTTGGTTTGTATTAGTGTGTTAACAGCAGGACCACCTTATTCTTGCAGTCATTTCTCCAGACCCACCCGCTCTCATTTTCTGTCTTATAGATGTCATCTATATATAATGTGAAACAGGATGTTCTGAGAACAGGACACTCCTGAGCACTGTATAGATGATCTGACAGCAGCTCTACTAAACTGGTTAAATCTACAGTTTGAAAAATGCACCTAAATCTGATAATATAATCCTTCTCAGCAGAATCAGAGAATAATATTTCATAAAGCTTTGAGTATAAATGTGATCAAAGTTAAGAAGATGTCAGTGTTTTTATTTCAAGACGGATAGTTTTGACTCTGAATTCTGAGTGGATGAGCTGCGCAAGTCAAGCATTTGTAAAATACTGGAAATATGCACTCATGTGACTGCACAACTCAATTTAATATTAATGTGCCAAGTTACCGCATTATCTGTGTATGTTTAGCAATGACCTAGAAACACTAACAAGAACTTTGAAAAACAACCTTGGATACCAGTCAGGTGTCCACAAAAAAAGTGTTATGGTTTTTGTTTTTTTATATTATAGATCTTATTAATAGGCTTATCTTTTTATATTTTCAGTTTTAATTTTAGGTTTATTTTGTTATGTATTTTTACAGTTTATGGTTAATTAATTGTTATATGTTCTTGTCATTTTTTGTGTATTTTTTAATTAGTGCTGTCAAATGATTAATCGCGATTAATCCCATCCAAAATAAATGTTTTTGTTCACATAGTATATGTTTGTGTACTGTGTATATTTATTATGTACATATAAATACACAACTATGCATTTATATATTTATATATATATTAATTAATTTTTTATTTAAATTTAGTGTATTAACTTAAAAATAAATTTAAATGTTTCCTTGATTAAAAATGAAGTTTAAAAATGTTTTTTATTAAACTGAAATTGAACTCATTTTAAATATTTAATTTAATTTCAATAATTAAATTTATTTAATTATTAAATTAAAATAAGGCTGAAATAAAATAAAATATTATTTTCACGAGAAAAATATTTAAAAAATAATTTAAATGAAAATCAGAAATGTTACATAACTGAAATAAATAAGTTCAAGCTGAAGTACTAAAATTACAAAAAATAAATTGAGACTACACAGAAATACTAATAAAACAAATAAATACAATTTAAAAAATAATTGTAAATATAAGTCAAACAAAAAATAACCAAATTCTAAATTAAAAATTAAAATGAAAGCACAAAATATTAATAATGCAATAGTATATAAATAAACCTTGTGGGCAAACACCTAACAACATCCAAGCAATCAAGTAATCCTAAACAAACACCTTAGCAATGCTATAGCAATAAACCCATAAAATCCTAGCAATCTGCTGCTGTTTGGTTTAAGCCACTCAAAGCAGTGAAATGTCTGATAAAACAAGTTTGGGTGGCTTAAGGCTTTGACTTATTTACTAAAAATACGGATACATTTGTCTAGCCAAGTCAGTCTGTTACAAGTCTCAGCTGATGGCCCCAATAAAGGCGATCAGTGACTGAATCATGCGTGTTTGTTACTGTGGTATGAAGGCAGTGCTGCACTGTTTGGGCTGATGATAAGAAAGCTCAGGCGCGAGGAGAGAGGAGCGCCTGTGTGTGCAGCGTGGGCCGATCCCTGGGAAGCTTCCTGAGAAGATGCGGAGTGACAGATAAGGCCCAATTAGCCCCGTGTGCTGCAGCCAGCATAGAGCAGCAGAAGGACTGATGGGCCCAGCCAAGCGTTCAGCATTCAGCCACTGGCGCTGCTACTGTCAAGACTGCCTCCCTTCCCTCTCAACCGTACGCACTGCCAGAGTTCCTTTCCCACCCACAACCAGTGCTTTTAAAAGTAACACATTACATTGTTGCATTGCCTATAATAAAAGTTCTAAAAATGAAACAAAAAGTTACATTGTTACTTTTTTATTTTTAAGTAACATGACAGTTACAGATATTTCAGCTCGATCTCTTAAAGGGACAGTGCAACCAAAAAATGTATATTCTTTCATCATTTAGTCACACGTTGTGTTATGAACCAGTGTTATTTTAGTATTATTTACATAATTTTATAGTTTTTATAAATATTTTAAGTTTTTATAGTTTTTTCATATTTTTTGGTTCGTTTCCAAGAAAGCATTTATAAATTTATTTTAACTTAATCTTTTTTCTTTTTAAACTTTTCATCTAATATTAATTATTTTTTACATTTTCAACTTTAGTTAACATGAATATGTAGGCTTTTGCACAAATGTTACAAGGAAGGAGTAAAATGCCTTTGTCTGAAAATAAATTACATAAAAAGAAAAGTAATGTAGGTATCCTGGTATAAATTTTATACAAGTAACATGTTAATATTATTGCATTACTCCAAAAAAAAGACCAATTACATGAAATTGTTACATGACTATGCTATGGTAAAGTGAGAGGTAATTTTCTGTCAATAAATTAAAAGCACTCTTTTCAAAAATGCTATCACTTTGCTTGGTTAGCAGTTTTTTTTTTTTTTTTTGGACAAGGTTTACTTACTATATCTTAGACATGAACATTTCTTATTATTATATGTTGAAAATGTTGAAAACAATTGTGCTGCTTTAAAAAACAGCAATGCATTTTTTCAGGATTCTTTCATGAATGAAAGTTCAAAAGAACAGCATTTAAAAATGTATATATATTTTGTAACGTAAATGTTTTTACTGCATCCTTGCTAAACAAAAGCATTAATTTCTCTCAAAATAAAAATCATACTGACCCCAAACTTTTGAATGGTAGTGTATATTAAAAGTAACTTTCAGTGCAAATTCAAAACTTTAAACAGTTTGTCTTTCATGTTCTCTCTCCTCTGCAGTTCATCAGCTCTTACCTCGTCCCATTCGGAGGCAAACGATGGCATCTGCTCCATTTCCTTCCTCTCAGCAGCACAGTTGGACAGGGATTCGCTCCGGCCACCAACAGGCCCGTCGTCCTCACAATGAGGGGAAGCCAGCAGGTCAGAGTCTGATTTAGGAAAGCTGCGTGCCAACTTCAGATGCCCAGGTGGCTTCCTCGAAGCCTGGGGTGACGGTTCAGACGGCCCATCACTCTCAGTCTGGTCTGGACGGGCCTGAGCGTCTGCTGCGAGATTGGACATTCCTGGCTTGGCGTTGTGGGTTTTTCTGTCTGGAACAGCAAAGCAGGGGTCTGTCTGGCGGTCTGGACACGAATCCTCTTTACCTGCGATAAGCAGACTATTAGTCCTTGTCCACCAGGTATTATTCAGCGTAAGCCCGTATTATCCATGGAATTAAACTTAAACTAGCAGCCTCCCGGATCTACAGCAGTACTAACCACTGTAAGCACTCGTGGTACTAGTGTTTTTCAACCAGGGAGGGTTTAGGTGCCTGATCTACATTGTCACAGGGGTCCACCCACAGTTTGTGTTCCTCTGCCCTCCCCTTGCCAAGAAACTCCATGGGTTTTTTGAAAAGGCTCTTTCCTTCCCCTCCCTTCCTCCCTTGCTGTCTGTCTGTTTGACTCACTACCGGTTCTCTGCATAACTCAGAAGATAAAACAATTTAGCACAAATGAGTCAACAGCGTACATTAAAATGTGCCTAATGCAGCTTGAAATAACATCAACTGAAACAATGGGGTTAGACTCTTATAAATGATTCAATACAATAATTATTAAAATGAAAATTGTAACAATAAAGTGAGGAAATGATTATTGAGATTATTAAAGTTCATTTTAGAACAATATGTTGAATGGTGTCAGGTCTTTACTCTTACAAAATAAAAATAAAACAAAAAATGTAATTCAAATAATAAAATAAAATTTTAATGTAAATTTCATTCAAGTATAATTTAAGATTTTTTTATTTAAATTTTTTATAAGTTCATTAAGTTTATTTTATTAGATTATCTATTTTATTAATCTCTTGAAATAGTTATTTGCCTTAGGGTTTATAGTCTTTACTGTATACTAAATAATTTAAATTAAAAAAATGATAATAAAAAATAGGAAAATAAGGAAATTGTAATGTAATTTAAATAATAAAAATTGAAAAATATAAATTTTCATTATATGATCAAAGTATAATTTAAATAATAAAATAAACTTTTTTTAATTGTTAGATTATTAAAGTTCAATTTAGAACAGTATGCTGAAAAAGTAATTTGTGTTAGGGTTTACAGTCTTTACGCTTTACTAAATAATTTCATTTTATATTAATTAAAAAGTAATAATTTAATTTGAATAATAAAATAAACTTTATATTTAATTAAATAGTTAACATTTAATTTACAATAATAATCATTTAAGGTCTTTATTCTAAAATTTTACTAAAATGTCTGTTCTTTATGGAATCTACAAAATATAGTGAACACCAAAAAGGATTCTGAATTGCTTCTGATATAATTTGGAAACATCCTTCCTTAATTAAATTTACACTATTAAAAAGATATACTAACACCACATGTGTTTGCACATAAGTATATTACAATGTAAGTGCTCCAGAATAATATCTGCTCAGCCCACATCACCATATCTAAAGTGAAACACACACATACAAGCACAAAACACACACATTCTGCTTTATCTTAAGTTACTCACTCCTTGGTCTCCTGTTGTGGTTATAGTTCTCCCAGTCTTTCTTGTCATCTCACACTAGCTGACACAGCGATGGGTCCTAGATCCAAGACCTGGCCTTATTATTACTGACAGACTGGCTAATCAGGTTACTGAGACTCTCACAGGGGATGGTGGGCCTGGTTTCTCATTTTATGTGATGCAAGTAGTGGAGTCATCCTCTGAGAAATTGTAATCCGAAATAACAGCACTGTTACAATTATGCAGCTAAGAAATCCAATGCACATTTATACATATGAAGAAACAACAGGGTTAAACTCTTAAAGCAGTGTCCCTTAAATAACTACATACAACAAATGATTAAATAAATGAAAATTATTTTAATAAAATAATAATTGAAGCAATTAAATAATTGAAATTATTCTTATGAATATAACTAAAACAAATAATTAATTTAAAACAGTGCTATTTACAATAACTGAATCGTGTGCACTGATAGTACTTTAGAAACAATCGAGGATTTCTTAAAATAAATGTGATAATGAATTAATCAAATCATTTATTTTAATAATAACAATATAAAAAAATAATTAATTTGATTACAAATACTATTTTAAATCATTTTATTTATAATGTGCATTGGATTTCTTACCTGCCTAGGTGAAAAACAGTGCTGTTATTTTAGTTTATACATAAATATACACTCAGTTAAAGTATAAGGGTGCGTAAATCATTACTATGGTATTGCGACAGTGCTTTAGTAAGAGTACACAACTTCATTAGTTATTCATTAGCAATTTACGGAGCACATGCCATGGCATTGCAATGGCTTGCTGGACATATTCTTGACATACCATGTGAATACAAAAGTAGGTATTCGTTTAACATCGTTGTATATAACCTGTATATCAAAGTACCACGGTGTTATCTTACATGCAACTTTGGTACTACAGTAACATAATAATAGGGCCTAGGGTTTGAATGAATGCCCTGGATTACGAAACGCCACAGACTCGAATAGCAACAGCTGACGTTCCTCCGCAGTCCGCACCATAGTTACGTCGCGCGTAACGTCACGCCCCGCCCCGCCCCGCCCGCAGCCATGCGTACTGAGCTTGTTATCGGCTCGCTTGTTATGACTGGAGAAGGCCTCGGACTCAATTGAAACTTATCCGCGGGACAGCCGCATGCTCATGGAGGGCATGGACATAGACCTGGATCAGGAGCTCATGCAAAAATTCAGCTGCATGGGCACCACGGATAAAGATGTCCTCATCTCAGAGTTCCAGAGGTTGCTGGGCTTTCAGCTCAACCCGGCGGGCTGCGCCTTCTTCCTTGACATGACCAACTGGTGAGTCCGGGGACTCGGCGCGGCCTACTCCTGAACTAAACATAAAGAGTTCTCCACTACGATTTATTGCTTTAAAATATCTTGCACGTCATAAATAGCGTTGCTAGGGCAGCTTTAATGAGCCCAGTGGAGTTTAAATGGATCTCAAGCGAAAAACACAACAAGCTAGTGGCTAAACTGACTGTTTACAAAGACAGCAAATGTAACGTTTCGGCTCATATGAACTATAGAATTAAATATGTTAGACATTTAGCTAATTAAAAATGCATTTTCTTAACAATTTGGTTTGTTTTATATCAGGTGTCAAACATGTAGCTTGTTTGTGCTAGTGGCTCGCTACAGTAACGTTACTGGTTGTGTCTCAAAACCTTTTAAGTTCCCTATCTAAGCAGCATATTGGGGCTTTTAACTTAAATTGCTGCTGACGAGAATAGTGCATTCAAAATGCTGTCTAGGTTGGGGGCTCGCTATGTTTTGAGTCAGACATTGTCCAGTTTTGTTAAGTCACGACTCTTCAGAAATAAAATATTGCTTGATGACAGTAATATATTAGTTTTTTATTGGTCGTAAGCAGCATAATTTATTGATTGTAAGTTGTTGTTTTGTGTGTGTGTGTGTGTGTGTGTGTGTGTGTGTGTGTGTGTGTGTGTGAGTGAATTTGGTGTTTGTTGACATGGAAGGACTGTTATAAAGTTTTCTTCAGTTACGTAATGCACGAGTGTACTTTCATTTGAGGTCTTACACACAGGCCAACACAAGTTTGTCCCTCCTTCCTTTTGTTTTGAACATGACTTTACCAGTACTTTACTGTTTTACTTTATCAGTCAGTTTATCTGTGTGTGTAAGTATATATGTGTGTGTGTGTGTGTATATATATATATATTTTATACACACACGTGTGTATGTATGTGTATATGTTTATTTTTTATATACATTATTCCGGATTTGAGATTGACACAAGCTGTATATTATGCTTCTGCCAAGTTTTTAGTTCAGCTTTGTAATACAACCCCTGGCAAAAAGTATGGAATCACCCCTCTCAGAAGATGTTCATTCAAATGTTTAATTGTGTAGAGCAAAAACCAAGCACATATATGCCACAAAACAATTTTCACTCAACAAAACAATATTCTGGCTGTAAAAAACACTTAAAAAAACAACAAAGAAAGATAACTATAGTCAATTACAACTGTTTTCACAGATCAAACAGAGGAAAAAAATATGGAATCACACAAATCTGAGGAAAATTATATGGAATCACCATGCACTTTGCATTGCTAAAACAAACACCTGTATCTGATTACAACTGCTAATTAGTCTGCAGTTAAAAACGAGTGCTTGCACACATTAGTGATGTGTTGAACCAAGATGATTGACATAACTCAAGGCTCCAACACGAGAGATGTCAGTTGAAACAAAGGAGAGGATTATCAAACTTCTCAAAGAAGGTAAATCTTCACGGAATGTAGCAAAAGATGTTGGTTGTTCCCAGTCAGATGTGTCTAAAATCTGGACCAAGTACAAATCAAATGGAAAGGTTGTAAAAGGGAAGCGTACTGGTAGACCAAGAAAGACATCAAAGCGCCAAGACAGAAAACTTAAAGCAATATGCATTGAAAAAAGAAAGTGCACAACAAAACAAATGAGGAACAAATGGGCAGAAAGCGGAGTTCATGTCTGTGACCGGACTGTAAGAAATCGCCTAAAAGAAATGGGATTTACATACAGAAAAGCCAAACGAAAACCATCATTAACATCTAAACAGAAAAAAACAAGGTTTCAGTGGGCTAAAGAAAGACAATCTTGGACTGTGGATGACTGGATGAGAGTTATATTCAGTGATGAATTACGAATTTGCATTGGGCAGGGTGATGATGCTGGAACTTTTGTTTGGTGCCGTTCCAATGAAATTTATGAAGACAACTGCCTGAAGAAAACATGCAAATTTCCACATTCATTAATGATATGGGGTTGTATGTCAGGTAAAGGTATGGGAGAGATGACAGTCATTACATCTTCTATAAATGCACAAGTTTATGTTGAGATTTTGGACACCTTTCTTATTCCATCAATTGAAAGGATGTTTGGTGATGGTAGCATCATTTTTCAGGATGATAATGCATCGTGCCATAGGGCAAAATCTGTGAAAACATTTCTACAGGAAAGACAATGTCATGGCCTGCAAATAGTCCGGACCTCAATCCAATTGAAAATCTGTGGTGGAAATTAAAGAAAATGGTACACGACAAGGCTCCAACCTGCAAAGCTGATCTGGCAACTGCAATAAGGCAAAGCTGGAGACAGATTGATGAAGTATACTGTTTGTCATTAGTTAAATCCATGCCACAGAGAATTCAAGCTGTTATAAAAGCCACAGGTGGTGCAACAAAGTACTAGTTGTGTTTTTATTTGGTGATTCCATATAATTTTCCTCAGATTTGTGTGATTCCATATTTTTTTCCTCTGTTTGATCTGTAAAAACAGTTGTAATTGACTATAGTTATCTTTCTTTGTTTTTTTTTTAAGTGTTTTATACAGCCAGAATATTGTTTTGTTGAGTGAAAATTGTTTTGTGGCATATATGTGCTTGGTTTTTGCTCTACACAATTAAACATTTGAATGAACATCTTCTGAGAGGGGTGATTCCATACTTTTTGCCAGGGGTTGTAAATCTTCATTATGAATCTTGTTGGCTCTTTGACCAATTGCTTATGTTCCTCTCTTGTAAGTCACTGGATAAAGTTTGCTAAATGCATACATATAAGTTGCATGATTGTTGGCGTCCGCTTCATAATATCCATCTATTGGCCGATTAATCTGCTTTTCGTACATTTCATTTATACATGTTGTTTTGTTCTCCGCAACTATGTTGACATTGAATCTCCAATATTGATCTGTCTATATTGGTGTCTTATCAGGAACCTACAAGCAGCTATTGGTGCGTATTATGACTTTGAGAGTCCAAATATCAACACGCCGTCAATGTCTTTTGTGGAAGATGTGACGATTGGAGAGGGAGAGTCTGTTCCTCCAGACACACAGTTTACAAAGACATGGAGGATACAGAACACAGGTGAGTGTTTTCTTGCTCAGGCTGAACACCTGTGTTTTATGCTTTAACAGATTGTAATTCAAAACGGCACATTTTACAATTAAGACTAATTTATTGTGGAATCTTTTGGGGATGATGTAAATTCCTTACTTATTCTTTATGTGCTCTGTAGTCATTTTGAACAGTATTAATTCATGTTTGCTAATTTAATAGTTTTTCTTCCACGTTCTGCATTATGGACTATTGTTTCCTAAGATTAACTGATATCAGAATTTCCATAATATTTTTGCTTCTTTTAAGCATTGATGATCTAGCCACATCACATTAAGTCCTCTGTTTTGTCAAACTTCAATGTTGTTCCTGTCTTCGCTGCAGGTGTAGAGTCGTGGCCCCCAGGTGTGTGTCTGAAGTATGTTGGCGGGGATCAGTTTGGTCATGTGAACATGGTGATGGTGCGTTCTCTGGACCCGCAGGAGATCTCAGACGTGAGTGTGCAGATGCGCAGTCCAGCCGTTCCTGGCATGTACCAGGGCCAGTGGAGAATGTGCACTGCCACTGGACTCTTCTACGGAGGTGAGACACATTTCTGGGTTTCTCAGCAGCGGAAGTCGTCATAGTTAAATGTAATATGTAAATGTAGTTGGTTTAACTTGAAGAGCAGTAAATGGGAGACTACCACAAATATATATTTTGCATTCCAATTTGTGCAAATAGCAAAAGAAAAGCTCCATGATAGTGTTTTCATTACTTTCAATAGAAGAAAAAAATGGATAGAGAATGATATTGGCTGTCAGAAGAAGAAAACTGTCAAATTTACCAAACCATAGACGCTGCATCAGAAACACCCTTGCATTAGTGTAAACTAGGTTTTTTTGTAATTTGGTGCAAAGGGTATATAATACAAAGAATAGTGTAAGAAATGTACATGCATTTAAAAAAAACAACAAACTTTTGAGAATTTACGATGCTGATGACCGTTAAATGCATCATCACAGTCTTGTGAAAAGGGTCCATAAATGAACAGTCAAAGTTCTCAAGATATTAGGCTAAGAATCAGCCATTTAAAAGTAATAAAAATTATTAGGAAAATTAGCTGAATATTTACTCATCTTCATTAAACCAGTGACACTAAGCAATAGTCAAATCCAATAGTTTTTGAAGTTATTGCCAATTTCAGTGAATATTATTAACTCAGGAATGTTCATTAAGCATTATATTTTCATGCATCAAAACAGCTCCAGGAAAATTTGCTGAATATTTACGTACTCGCCCTCAGGCCAAAATCTTCAGAACAAATTCTGACGGCACCCATTCACTGCAGAGGATCCACTAGTGAGCAAGTGATGTAATGCTAAACTTCTCCAAATCTGTTCTGATGAACAAACAAACTCATCTACATATTGAATGGCTTTAGGGTGAGGAAATATTTGGCAAATACGTTCAGGTGAACTAGTCTTTCAAAAAAAGAATAATATGCAAACATTATGCAACAAATGTTTTAAAGTGATACATTGCCTAAAAATTAGAACACTGTGTTCATTTACTTTTCTGTGGAGATATGCAGTTTAACTCAAGTTGATTTAACCCCGTATAATTTTCTTTCTTCATACTGAATTCTAAAAATAGTTAGTATGATAGTTTGCCATTCAGAGCATTAGAGCAAAAGTTCTGAGTACTACAAGCAACTTTGGTGACTTGAAGGATATGTGGCTCACCTCTTTCCCCTTGCTGTGCAGATGTGATCTGGGTGATCTTGAGTGTGGAAGAAGGGGGCCTGCTGGGCGTCACACAGCAGTTATCCTCCTTCGAGACAGAGTTCAACACGCAGCCACACCGCAGTCTGGAAGGAGACTTCAACCCTTTCGCCTCACCACAGAAGAACAAGCAGGACACCAATGAGGATCATCTAAAAGACCCCGGGGGCCACTGGGAGGCCCCTCTGGACTCCATTCAACAAGATCAAAATGGACTCAATCACACCTCTGTAAATATTACACCAAATGGTCTCCAAACCAACTTATCAGTAGTGACTTACAGCCAGGTATGTATGCCATTTGGAGTATTTCATTGATTTGAATGCAGATAAGCATGAGTATGGCTGGGTGATAGAGAGTGAAAAGTAGTTCATTGAAACAGACTGTTATAAAGATTTAATGGCATTTCTTCTACTATTGCATAATCAGGGGCGCTATTGATAAATGCTAAGTTCAATTGTGCATATAGAATTGTTTTTTTTTTGTTTTTTCATTTTTGTCACAAATTTAAACTTTGGTGATATTCCAATAAAACTATTAAAGTTTTATTAAATCAATTAAATCAAAATCTCTCTAAATGCTCTCCTACTCTTGAGTCCCAAGAAGGAGACTTTTAAATACCTTTCAAAAGTTTGGGGTCAGTCCTTTTTTTTTTTTTTTTTTTTTTTTGAAAGAAAGAAAGAAATTAATAATTCAATCCAGTGATGCATTAAATTGACCAGAATTGACAGTAAAGACATTTCAAATGTTGGAAAAGATTTCTATATCAAATAAATGCTGTTTTGAACTTTCTATTCGCCAACGAATCCTGAGAAAAAAGTATCACAGTTTTTACAAAGATTTGAAGCAACACAATTGCTTTTGACATTGATAAAAACAAATGTTTGTTGAGCAGCAAATCTGCATATTAAAATGATTTCCGAATGATCATGTGACACTGAAGACTGCAGTAATGATGGTAAAAATTTAGCTTTGCATCACAGAAATAAATTACAATTTACAATATATTCAAATAGAAAATGTTAAATTGAAATAATTTTTCATGAAAACACTTGTTTTTACTATATTGTTTATCAAAAAGAAAAAAACTTACCAACCCCTAACTTTTTAATGGCAGCATTCTGTATATCTGTAACGAAAATATATTTTTAATATTCAATATCACCCAGCTGTAGGTGTAAGTTGTGTGTTAAAATAATGAATAATTATGACTTGTCCAGTTCTGTGATCCATAAAAAAACGTTCATGATTGAGTGGCTTTTTCCAAAGGTAAGTGAAAAGGTCAAGCCAAGATGGGTTCAGAAAACCAAGATAAAACACTCGTCTTTTCAACACCCTCTAAAAATCTTCCTTTCATGCCAAACGTCTACACTGGAAACCTCTCAATGTGCTGACTGCCATATGATCTGTTTGCACAGAAGGTCATGTAACAACAATGCGTCACCTTTTTGTTCCTTGCCCTGTTTTGTGACATCTCACCAAAGAAAAGCACATTGTGATAATTCACCGTGTTTGGTTACACCTTTCCTCATTCTGCACATGTGTGATTCAGCTGGGGATGGGAGATACAGCTAAAATGGTTTCAGCCGTTTGATAATTCAATAAATATATCATTTCTGAACGTATCTGCTCTAAAACATCTTCTACTGAGTGATTTTAATTAATTTTTTGACATATTTGATTCAACAGCAATTGTCTTTAAGCATATGGAACATGTTTAATGTAATAACTTGATTTTACTGTTTTTTTTCTTTTCTTTGATATGCTCCAATATAACAGTACATGGTAATAAATAGCTAGATTAATTTTATTAATTTATTTTTTTATTTTATTGTATTTATTATTAGTGGTGAATTCCACAACAATTTTAAATTTTGATGATTGAAATAGTTCCCAAACACAACAAACAGCATTTTCTTGTACGTTTTCCCTGGAATACTGGAAAAACCTGTACTGAATTACCATACATATAGCCAAAAATGGGTTGATTGGCTCGCTGACATTATTGCTGATTCGTGACTTGTGTAGTTGATTTAGTATGGAAGAAAAATAACGCCATATGTCTTTGAAACAAAAAAGCATGTTGAATAGCACTAACTGAAAAGTAATGCATTGCATTAACAGTGCTTTCATTTTATTGCCTTGTATTTCCAGGGCTTGCATTTTTAGATCCTGAAATATAAATTGGTTGTTTATTAAAGCTGTGAATATTTCAGTTAAAAATATTTCACACACATTTTCAGAATTAAAAATTCATATTCACCATCCAGAATTCACTTCCAAAATCTGTTTATAAAAATGTGATGTATAATATTTGACAGGCAAATTTTGGTCCATTTTAATTGACTTCCACAAATTCAGTTGTTAAAATTCTACAGAAAATTCGCCATTGCATATCTGGAAGCTGAAGGAATAGCAGTAGAGCAGTGATGCATGATTAAGTCATTTACAAAAACTGATCTGCAGAAATGGAGCAAGAGCTAAATAGTTTTGATTAGTGGGGCCAGTATAAACGTGGAAAGGCAGATTGTGAACGTCTTCGCTGTTTCCCATATCTTACATGTTGGCTGCTCTCTCTATCAGAAAGGAGATTATAATGCTATTTTACCCAAGGCTGAAGTACAGAACTAACATGACATCTGAGGAAGACATATATTGCTTTCGGTTGCTTAGTTTCTGTAACTTTGTATCATGGCTTGTGCGAAGCTGTGCTTTAATACTGGGTTTCCCTTCTTATGTCACACTCCAGGATTCCCCAACGACGAGTAACTAATACTGTGATATAAGACCTCAGATCTCAGAAAACGCTTTAATGATGATGTGAACTATTTTGACAGTTAAGCAGATGTACTTATTTTTTTCAGTTAGTTCTATTCAGCATGTTTTTTTGTTTCAATGACATACGCCATTATTTTTGTTCCATAATTTAGCTCAATATTGTTACGATCACCGCCAGGCATGGGCTTTAGCCATGTCTGAGTCTTCATACCAAAGGTATTGTTTTCAGACACACCTAAAGGTCTTCAAACAACAAAATTACCTTTTCAACACATTTGTGCAGCTTACCTTGTTGAATAAAATCATTAAAGCAGTAAGACTAAGGAAGTTTGCGGCACAGAATCTTTAAATACGTCAGAGAGTTTTACACACCGGTCTGTTATTGTGGCGACATTTCCATGCCCTGAAACGTGCTGCTGAATGAAACAAACTGTGATTGGTTGTTTGACATGTCGGTCAAATCAGCCTCATGGGCGGGCCTTGGTCAGAAAAAGGTGCCTTGGATTCCAGACCTTCAGCTATCAGCCTGAAGGTCTGGCTACTCGAGACTAACTGAGGTAGTACTAAAAAAAGTACCAGGTACTTTACCCAGTGGAAAACCCCCCAAAAGTGAACCGTATAGTGCCATACCATGCGGTGGTTAATTAATGTCTTGTGAAGCAAAAAGCTGGTTATGAGAAACCAAACCATCATTAAGCTGTTTTAACTTTAAACTGATGCCTCTGGCCAATCCATAAGAGGTAATGCTAAATTTCTCCGGATCCATTTCGATAAAAAAAAAAAAAAAAAAGCTATTTGGGTTGTTTTCTGATTTATCAAAACAGCCTTTAAACTATTTCATAAATTGATATTGAGATATGTGTATATATAGGCTGAAAAATTTGGCATTTTATCTCCCAGCCCCTTGTGGAAATTTGTTGTCCTGGATTATGCCTTGATGTGTACCTGTTAATGTCAGGGTTTACATCTGTGAATGTCAATCTAGAGACTGTTTATTAGGCCCTTAAGGGGCTTAAACTTTACCTCTCGTCCACAAGATGGAGTTCCATACAAGCATGTGAGCTGATGAAGAAATGTTATAAACCAGTTAAAGAAGTCACTGTTGAAATCTAGGATTACTAACAGTAAACCCATTGTATTCATCCACTATAAAAGTTTTGGGACACCCCCTTCCAATGAACAGGTGTGACTGCTTTAGTAATTTCCATAAGTAGACTACTTAAACTACTTGAGCCAAATCACCAAACACCAATGACTGTTACCTAGGCATACAGTCATTTAATAGATACCTCCAAAAGTGTTGAAAAAACCAAGATGAAAATAACATTTTCAAATACATGGATTATGTTTCCATTGCTTTGTTTCCAGTTTGGAAGTGCATTTTACTGTTCGAAAGAAGGGGGTGTCCCAATATATATGGTGTATGTACAAGTCACTGGTGTTTGCTGATGAGGTTTTGGCTCAAGGTCTGTATTTAAAGTCAAACCAGAGGTGTTCGTGGGATTAGGTATCAGGACTTGGCTTTCTGCGAACCAGTCAAGTTCTTCCACACTGACTGAATCAATCATTTCTTTTTGAATCTTGCCTTGTACACAGAGGCATTGTCATGTTAGAGTAAAAAAGGTCTTGTCCAAATTGTTGCTATAAAATTAGAAGCACAAAATTCCCTAGAATTTCACTATATGCTTAAACATTAAGATTTGTACTCCTAGAAATTACTAAAGTAGTCAAACCTGTTCATTAGAAGGGGGTGTCCCAATACGTTTGGCAATATAGTGTATACTCCCAGAGAAACAAGTTAAAGACTCTTAGCTTAACCATCTGCAGGCCAAATATCTGTGTAAAACTGGGTGTTGATACCGTTGTTACTCATCATATTTGAACTAATTCTCAGTATTAAAGGGATAGTTTACCCAAAAATCTAAATTATGTAATTAATAACCCTCATGTCGTTCCAAACCAGTAAGACCTCTGTTCATCTTTGGAACACAGTTTAAGATATCTTAGATTTAGTCCGAGAGCTCTCAGTCCCTTCATTGAAACTGTGTGCACGGTCTACTGTCCATGTCCAGAAAGGTAAGAAAAACATCATCAAATATCGTTTGCGAACCGGATATTACAAACTGCTTTGTTTTGAACTCACAACAGACCCGGAAGAGAAGACAATGCTGAATAAAGTCGTAGTTTTTGCTATTTTTAGACCAAAATGTATTTTCGATGCTTCAAAAAATTCTAACTGACCCTCTGATGTCACATGGACTACTTTGATGA
Organism: Carassius carassius; assembly: GCF_963082965.1. Classification (NCBI taxonomy): domain Eukaryota; kingdom Metazoa; phylum Chordata; class Actinopteri; order Cypriniformes; family Cyprinidae; genus Carassius; species Carassius carassius. The sequence continues at coordinate 2,824,513 of NC_081771.1, forward strand.
TGTTTTCCTTACCTTTCTGGACATGGACAGTAGACCGTACACACAGTTTCAATGGAGGGACTGAGAGCTCTCAGACTAAATCTAAAATATCTTAAACTGTGTCCCGAAGATGAACAGAGGTCTTACGGGTTTGGAACGATATGAGGGTGAGTTATTAATAACATAATTTAGATTTTTTGGTGAACTATCCCTTTAATCTTTGTGGCAATGATAATAGTAATCACACAGACTTGCACTGAAGGAGGGACTTTAGCCAGATATTTTTTTTTTAAATATAATTTGTATAATTTTTTTTTATTATTTTTTTTTAAGTTTACAAATGGTCTTTAACATTAGTGTTTTATCTTATTGTTTCTGTTTCTTCCCAGGGCATTAATGGACCCTTCCCGTTCGGACAGTCTTAAGATACAGAAACCGCCGAGTAGCTCATCAGAGCTGCTGCTTTTGCCCTTTTCTAGGGTTCAGTGAGAGGAGGAACAGATTTACTCTAAAGACTTGGTGACCCTTCCTCTCCACCAACGCACCACAACATCACATAAATGTGTGGTCAAATCTGTTTTGCTCCAAATCAATATTGAACCAACACCTGAGTTACGCATGTGTGAATGCTAGATTTAGATGAGTGCTAGAAATTCTACAGAGATATAATGAAAAATACACAGTTTTTTGATCCGTATTGTCACATTACAGCAGTAAATTCAGATGTGTGATTGAGTGCACGAAAGCACAAGAGAAAGAGAGGCAGGACGGGTGGATGAATGAATGAATGATGAGTGAATCTTATGAGAATGTGTCATGTTTCACAGTAAAATCAATAGGAGAGCATAAAATTTTTATATTTTGCATACGAAGATAAAACATGTTTTTAGGACTTTAAAGATATATATTTTTTTTTGTTGATTCAAATTGTCACATTTAATTGAAATATTTCAATTTAAAATTGCACTAGTTTTTTATAAACCTAATTTAAATGCAACCAATTAACATATGGTAAAAATATGTAACAATTTAAATATATATTTTGGCATTCACTACCATGAAAATAATGTCACAATAAAGGAAATCTTAAAAGTCCTAAAAACAGACTTCATTTTCTTTAAGCTAAGTATAATTTTTCATTTCTTCCTTTTGTTTTTTTGGTGGAATATGTCCAGGGTTTATTCTTGACAGATTTTGTGGGAGTCACCTCAATATGTGTGCAACTGAGTGTTTCAGCCATGCACAAAAGCCATCAGCAAAGAATTAATGCCCGTCAAGTAGTTTTCTAATTTTTCATCAATGTTCTCTGACTTTTTCTTTAAAAACTGAAGAGTTTTGAGAAAAAAGGTCAATGTGCCTACTTGGAGGTTAAATTGTGTAATTGCTTCATATGGTCCTTTGCCAGCCACTTGTAATTGCTTATTACAAAACTGTTCTCTGGATTCAGAAAATAAAATAAGAAAAAAAAGAAGCCCAGCAATCTGTACAGCGTACATGAGCACATTAGGTCTCATTATATTGAAGTATACATCTGTACTGCCACCACAGGTCAAGTCATAGCTGTCGTCAGAGATCTTGTCGCTGTTATCATATTTGTTTACATTGATGTTGTTCTGGAGTTCCAGAGTGCTGATGTCAGTTTTCCACTTGTAATGACTCAGTCCATCAGAGATGATAGCAAGCAGATGTGGCTTTGGTTCCCTTGTTTACTGACCCAGGAGTTCACAAGCATTTCATTAATTTTCCCAATCACACATTTCTGTCGTTCACCTAGACCTACGATGGTATTAAGCTGTTTTAAATGAGCTGAGGGTGTTTTAATGAGGGGAAAGTGTGAGAATGAGTTCATTTTAAAAGAATATTTTGGATTAAATGCAAGTGAACGTCGTCTGTGACAGAAAATGATTTGGATTTGTACCTCTCTACCAGAAAATGCATTGACATGTATGTGCCTTCAATTGAAGTCTGTGGCAAGTGCACTACTTCCATTGAAATTGCATTTCCCTACACTTTTTTTTATTTTTATGTTTAATCTTACTAAGGTACCAGTTATTTTCTGTGGTAGCATTTGGATTTATCCAAAAATATTCTTTTTAATTTGTATTCTTAAGTTGTTGCTGTATGTTGAAATGGCAGATTTGGAGTTGGAATGCTCCTTATAATATTTTAACGCATTAAAGGAGTTTTGTGGAGTTAATTTGGTTTAAATTGTGCCTCTGTGTTTGGTATTATGGAAAGCTTCTTGGATGTTTACATCCTGCTAAATATATCTGAAAGGCTGTTTTACTCACCATTTTCTGTTTTGCTGCAATGGTTAGGCAATTTCTAAGACATAAAACAAAAAGTTAACAAGTCTCCTACAATGTTTTTCTTTATTGGTCTTTGTACTGAAATAAACGTTGTCATCTGGATGAAAGCGTTTAAACTAATTAGCTGCTATCCTCAAGCAGTATGCAAATCAATAAGCCCAAATTGACCTTTGTCAAGGCAATAGATTAGTGTCAGCATGTCCTGTTAAATTTAACATGTCAGGTAATTCTTGTCCGTTTCCCCCCAGTTCTATGCACCTGGAAAATTTCGCCATTAACAATTCTGACCTTGTGTCCAGTGTTTTCGAAATGCTGTGGCTTCAGTTTTACATTGCAAATGATCATCTATGCAGTGTTTTAAGGGACAGCCCCTTCCATATTTCAAAAAGTTGCACTAACAGTTGAAGCATAAAAGAAGTTAATTTTCTCAAACGGGCCTTTTTTTTTTTTTTTCGCCGTTAGTACAGAAATAAACCAACGTTTTGCCTATTGCTCAGCCCATAAACAGTTCATTGGATGATACCATCGCTTCATCAGTCAGGTCTTCCTTTGAGCTGTTCTTAGTGAATGTCCTCATCCCAAGCGCTGCACACTTCACAGCCTCCTTCCGATTTATAATTACACTCTGGATTTTTTTTTTTTTTTTTTTTTGGTGTTGCTTATGCATGTGAGAAGTGTGATTGATTCATTGTTGCATTATTGTCTTTTTCTGATTTCTTTCTTTTTTCTGTTAGCTCTGTTGGGTTTTCTGCACCATGGCATGGTGTATGATTGAGCGGAGAGTTTGCATAGAGTCCTATGATAGCACAGTGAAAAAGAGAAAATATGAAAAGCCTTTTCCTGTATGTATAATTGAACATTTGTATGATTAAATTAACACTGAAACATGATTCTGACGTCTTGTTTTGCCTGCACAATAAGTGAGCAATGTGATTGGTTAATTCAGTTCCCAAAATAAATATATAAACTTCTTGCCTTTTTGTTTACCTTTTACCTTAAAGCATGACATTACAATTTTTTGTCGAATAGTTCAGCCAAAAATGTTTCTTTATCAGAACAGTTTTGGAAAAATATACCATTATATCACTTGCTCAGCAATGGATCCTCTGCAGTGAATGGGTGCCGTCAGAATGAGAGTCCAAACAGCTGATAAAAACATCACAATAATCCACACCACTCCAGTCCATCTCTTAATGTATTTTAAAACTGCATGTTTGTAAGAATCAAAAACATCATTAAGGCGTTTTAACTTTAAACTGACACATTTGTCCAAAACAGCCCATAATAACACTTCTTCCAGTGAGAAAATACTACCATAAAATTCTTTGTTTGGAATTGTTTTGGACTGTTGTTTTGCTTGTAAACAGTGCTTGATCTGTGCATATTTTTCTCCTGATTCTTGATTCAAAGTTGATTTTTTCACTGGAGGAAGCAGTGTTTTTAGCTGGAACCAACAGTTAAAACTTGTATTTTTACACATCTTTTCACAAAGACATTAACGGATGGACTGGAGCCATGTGAATCCCTTTTGGTTCATTTTGATGTTTTTACCATTAGTACTCTCATTCTGATGGCACCCATTCACTACAAAGAACTTAAGTTCTGGCCCCAAAAACCTGAATGTCATGACCTGAGCTCAAATACAGGACCTTTGTCTTCGACTAGCTTCACTTTTCTTCATCATGTTTGAAGTAGCCATGCGTTTTAATCCACTTGAATTCTGGTGATTGTTAGTGGATGTATGAAGTCAAGGTGTCCTAGCAGAGAAACCACAGGTGTTGTTTGTCACATGAACAAAGGACAAGTTCAAACGTTTACAACCACAATACCGTAAAATCAATCAAACCTATTTTCTGAGGTATTTTGCTTAAAATGTGTTATTTAAAATAACCACTTGGTGTGATATTTTGATCTCTAATCAGTGAGATTCACACATCTCCAACTGGTTTTAACCCATTTAAAGATTCCTCATATACCAAATAAGTGCAACAGAATTCCACTAGTGAAGAATAGGCATATATTTTATGCCTTTTACAACCAAAACCATGTCTATTTCTCACCATAAACCGAATTCCAGCACAACCTTGATGTTCTACAGCTCTTCAGGAAGAATATAACTTTGTTTAAACTAATTACACATAGATGGGATGTGTTGATCTGTGCTGAGGAGACCATATCTAGACAAATATTTGCTCACATCTCAGGACTTGTGCAACTTGCCTCGGCACTATCATATTATTACCCACCTGACAAACATGTAAGATCATAGAAGGACCTTAAACAAATGCAAAGCATTTCCTCTTGGTTTGACAGCTGCTTTTTCCCAAGACTCACAAGCACTTGTGTGGGCTGTGGGAGTTGAAGCAACAGGCAAATTCTGTGGTCTGTACTGAGGTGATGTTAATGGGGTCTTGTATAAAAACACTGATTTAAGTCAAATGAGCCTTAAGCATTTTTTGTTTAACTATCAGCAAATGTTTCCTGGTGTGGAAGAGTTTGACTCCATTTTATGCCATTTCCCTGTTTGACTCCCTAAATTCCTGGTGTCACTAAAACCTCACGTACCATGAAGACAACTGCAAACAAGGAAGTTTAAGACTTCAGACTGCAGGGCATTGTCATTCGTGTATTTCACCAGAACAACTTACTTTAACACTGCAGGGTATATATCATCCAAGATCATGCATTTTCCTTATGCTTCGGTAGTGTGAGAGGTAAACACAAATTTAGACTTGGTATTTACCCAGTTGGGTGTAATAGTTTGCTGGTATGGTAAGTAAACCTGTCAGGCAGTCTCGAAGGGCAAATATCTTTTTCCTAAGAGCCGATGTGCAGCACTCTTTGCTGTGTTGCACACATGCAAAAGCACTGATAAATCATACAGGTGACTATCCAGATGATACAATGTAAGCCTGGGTTTCGTTAAGCTATTTAAAATGGTGTATGTGTGCAATAGCAGTTTAATTACACTGATATCAGCGCTGGACTGTAACCATTTCTCACTGACTGCAGAGACTTTGACATGGGACTGCAGGCCTATATGTACATTTTAAGATGACTTATCTATAGTACCTATAGGAAAGATAAAGCTGAGTACTTTCTGATGGTGTTGTTTTTTTAAATCATTCCATACTAGTTTAGCATGAACTGCATACTAGAAATATGAACAATACCCATCATAAATTAGGTAGGTGAATACTTAAGGGTCCCACTTAAACTGTAGACCATAGTCAAGTGACTGTTCAGCTGATGAAATGTCAGTCAACTCAGATTTGAAAAGTGCAAATTGTAAAAAGTACAGTGTTTAACAGTTTTTGTTCTTCTAAATGCTATTTAAGAAATGATATTTAAGAGATTTTCCATCCTGGTGCCAAACTATCACAAATAATCAGATGCAATAACCATAGCAACAACATGCTGAGCCCTTTAGAAGAGCGACAGAACATAACGATTGACATAATTTCTCATTTTTGTTAATTTACATCGAGATACACATAGGTTACGTTATACCACAGTTTGTTTTTGAAAATCCTAGCATAGTTTTACAAACTACATTTCCTTACAACTTTACTGATATATGAACTTGTGTACATCTAAAATAGTGATAAATGTTGACGGTTGTTTATGTTTTGCGATAAAATGCCTGATAGAGATTGCCAAGGAAAGCGCGAACGTGCGTTCTGCTGGCGAACTGTTTGGCGACAAGTGATATGTTCTGATGTATGTCATCTAAGTTTATTTATTCAGTACTACAACTTCTTCACTGTGTTACACAAAACAGTGCAACTTCTCAAGTTTCTACATTTGGCTAATCACTTTCAGATTGTGAAGCCTCACCTCAGGTGATCCTAGTTTTGTGCATGACTCACTTAAGTATCTGTAGTAACATGTTTTAATTTCATTTAACCCTGTAGGCCCTAGAGGTAACATTTTATAATTATCTGCTATTAAAATTTTGCTAGCTAATGTGTTTGGTTTTTCAATCCATTAATATAATAATGGGCAGTTAGGCCGATAACAAACAAATGCAAAAGTGCCAAGTATGCTAGTGATAACTAAGGCTTCTTGTCTTTTTATTTAACTTACTGAATCCTGATGAAAACTGATGAGGGTAAGAATGATCAAGCACATTAAAAACTTGCAAATTGTTTAATCATGCTTTTTTTTACATTAATGTTTTATGCTAAAAATCAATGTAGAAATACAGGAAAACCAAGGAAGAAAAGTAATTAAGAGTATACTAGTTTGGTACATTCTCAAATTTACAGTCAAGTCTTACTTACCCTGATGTTTATCAGAATAATTTGCTTTTGGAAATCTGCCCATAAAGTGAATTCTAGTGAAACACCGACTTTAATTTAAGTGGAAAAAACAATTGTACATAACTGTTTTCTAACGTTTTCAACATTCTTGAACATATATGTCATTCTCAGATTTTAATCTTATAGTCATCGGCAAATTTTGTGTCACATTTTCAACAGAATATATTCTGGAAAGTGTTAGTGGGAAAACAGGTAGCCTACTCTTCATTACTTTCTGCAGAGCAGACCTTTCTTAATTTTCTTTTAGCTACTTCACTTATACAAAATTGCGATGACCACAGGAGCCAGAAAATAAATGATCATCTTGCACCATGAATGACGTCACTAGTTCCTGTCATAAAATGTTTGGTTTGCTAATTTTGGATTTCAAAGGATATTTATCCTCAACACCACTTCCTACTTGACAGCCTTTTATGAGGGTACATCTACACATAAATAAACCTATGCCCAAAAGGCACTATTCCTAATGCTTTCAAATTCCATCATGGAGAAGTCTGATGGATTATGGATTGAACCCAACTCAAACTCTGGCTTTCATGTGCAAAGACTCTTTCACAATGAGCCACTGACAGCATCAAGTGAGTTCTAGGTGTGCATGTTTTTGACAAATGGATCAACTGAACTTCATCATAAACGGACACCTTTGGCGTTGGAAGTAACCTTTCTGTCCATAAATGGTTATATGGTGCATGAGAAAGTTGTTTCAAAGTAAGACGGTGAAAAGAGTACATATACCTGCAATCTTTCTAACTGCCATGCAAATGAACGCCCTCTGGGAAATGTCCTAGACAAACAAAAATACTGAGGAGCGCAGAGTAAACCTTTGTTTGGAGCAAGACATTCCACAATTTCCCAGTTCTTATCTGAGCAGTCGTCACTCTACAGTCTGGAAATAACATTCAAACCTGTGTTAACCTGCTATAGATTTGGACTTTCACAGTAAAAGTATTTAAACTTTTAACTTCTAAAGAAGTCTGTGGAATAACATGTAAAATGATGGTCTGATATCCAGTCATTCTCTCTCTCTCTCTCTCTCTCTCTCTCTCTCTTTATTTTCTATTATCAATAAAGTCCGTATTAAGTGTGTGTGTGTGTGTGTGTGTGTGTGTGTGTGTGTGTGTGTGTGTGTGTGTGTGTGCGTGTGCGTGTGCGTGTGTGTGTGTGTGTGCGTGTGTGTGTGTGTGTGGTTTGCATTGGTGTGTCTGTTTAACTGTGCAAACATTTTGGCATGCTGCGTGCTTGCAGATTTACCATCAGCACATTGACGCACAAACTCTCAAACTCAAAAGCGCAGAAATATCTGGAGACGTAGTTTGTGTTTTGCATCAAAATTTGTATCCAAAAGAAACACTTTGAACAGTTATATATCTGTACCATAACATCTGCACATAGATAAATATAACATTAAAGGAAGGCATGTATTTTTACACATATGCATCTTTCTAACAGATTTGCTTCTTCATATTTAGAAAGAGCATCATGAAAATGAATTATATTTGGCATAAATACATTTACTGATTAAATTGTTCAAATTTATATAATTTTCTTTATGCAAAAGCTAATTTTCCTATGGTGTGATATTTTCATTTATTCTGGTGTGACATTTTTATTTGACCAGTTTGTATATACTCCACATACAATGTTTTATATATTTTGCAGAGACGTATTCTATAAAATTTCTTTCTTTCTTTTGGTTCTATGATTTTGTGCACATGCACCAATAATAAAAAAAAAACTATAGACCCAAATAAAATAAAAATTCAAAAAACATCTAGGCCATCTTGCCATATTTTCCTCCTATCATATTTCTCAGAACTGTTGTCATTTAAGATTAAAAACCGGATGTCAGACATTTAATCAGGCAGTTCCTCTGGTAACTGTGTCTTTCCTCCTGTGAGGGTGGGGGTTAGTGGTCCACAACAACGGACTGGCATGTCAAACGCCTTCAGGCTGGGAATGGGGCTCTGAGACAATGTTTACACAACTTAATAAGGCCTGTGTATAAAAGTGCGATGGGAGTCAATGAAGCAGGCATTCCTTCACTAACTCTTACTTGAAGTCTTGAGCACACCCACATCAGGTGCACTCACTCACACACACACACGCTCTTGTAACTAGCAGTATTAGTCATTGAGGTTAGTAATGTGGCACTGCACAATTCCAGCGTGTCGCGTTCCCTGTTGAGTCTGTAGGAGGCATAGAATTAGACCCACATTTGAGAAACAAGCAGAAACCAACGGAATCAAGCAGAGGCCTTCCTGATCGCACCTCCAACACTGTCTTCACCTGGACAGGTAAGTCTGCACAGCTACCTCCTATCAACCCAATTTCAAGGGCAACAAACCTGTTATTGCTATTTTTATCTGTATTTATAAGGAAAAGCTAATATTTTGTAGTGTGCATCACCAGTCAACAGTTTCAGACACATCTGACTGAATTTCTAACTTTAAAAACCTTCTGCATACCCAGCTAACAGTGAACATGATCTCAATTATGAACAAATATTCATTCTAGTAATGTTAATACAACATCTGTTCAAAGTTATAACATCCTCAAACCATTAGCAATAAAAAATATTCTTTATGCATTGTTTATGTAATGTTTTTCTGAAAAATGTGGGATATTTGTCTATGGTGGTTTAGAGAATATTCAAAAGTAATGTTCCTATAATGTTTGCAAAATAATAAAATAAAACGTTCCTCCTTTAACTTTGCGTTAAACATTCACATAATAAAGAAAATTATTTTATTTTATAATTTTTTTGTGTGTTTTAACATTTTAATAGCTTAATGGCAATGTTAGCACAACAACATGTTTTTGCAAACGCTTGAGTGCTTTGAATTCGTTTTGACTACACCTAAATTGTGGCTATAAATGAATACAAAATAAATAAAAAACTATGCAAAACAATTACAATTGCATGCGAAAAAGCCTAATTGCACATGACTTTACTATTCTTGTCAAATTAAGAAATTGGTCATAATAAAGGAGGAGGCATGTCCAAACATTTGACCGGTAATGCAGTTTTTTGTGTGGCAAAACACACAAATGCATTCATAAATATACGTATTTGAGTTCTCCATGCAACCAAGCAATCAGCCTTATCACCAGCTCATGTCATTGACAGAGGCTGATATGAATTCAGATGATTCTAATGCACCTGTTCTCAAGAATGACACAGTTCACCTGTCGCTCACATGCGATTTAGATAGATAAAAATTAGAAGGTGTAAAGCTCTTAGGTTTTCGAATGTCATCTGGCTGGCCTCCAGAACACCACCAGCAAACCACAAATGACTGTTTTTTTCCCCTGAAGGGAAAAGTGCAAGTGACTTGTGCTCTGGCTCTCATCCAAATCCTTCAGAAGAAGAAAAGAGCTCAATTCCCAAAGGCAAAAGTAAAGTTTCTATTGATTTTCATTGAGGCTAAGCACGGTATTGTGACTACACTGTAATGTAACATTGTATTGAGTGACTAGGACTAAACTGATTATTGAGTTTTGTTTGTGAGTTAGCTTATAGCAAATGTCGACTTTTCCTTAAAGCAATGGATCAAAAATATCATGTTCCAGACTTGCATGACTTCTAATTTTACTATTTTCTTTTGTTTAAAAAAAAAAACATAAGAGTCTATATATAACTTAAAATATAGTGCATGCATTGCATAAACTAGCCTACTTTTACACTGCAAAAATATGTATATATATATATATATATAATATATTTGATTTTGCAGTATTTTATTTATTCTTTGTCATTTCTTAAGCTTGACGGTAAAATTACAATTTGCCTTTGTTATGTGGAAAACTAAATTACGGATTGGGACAACACGCAAATGACAGAGTTTTCTTTATTTTTAAGTGAGCTATTCTTTTAAAAATGAGACATTTGATTCTAGTCTTTTGCTTCAAGCGAGATTGTAGATAACCTAAATCAGACAATTGTCTGAGAAAACTTGGCGCAGGTACATCACACCTGCTCTGGATGTTGAGTAATGAAGAAATCCCCTGTACGATTCCACTTGATCTTAAAGCTTCCAGAATGAATCAGAGATACTTATCAAAGGCGACTCTCAGCGGTTGAGTGACTTAATATGGGACTTTGCATATTACCAAGCCATGCCAGTTTTTGTTCAAACAGCTGTGTGGGTTGTGTGTAAAGAAATGATGGCAAAATTCAATGTTTTTACAGTCTTACAGGATAGATGGTGGACTTATAATGTCACAGAACAATGCAACAAATTTGCATTGTCATTATAAATCAGTGAAAGACGTGCCACAGCATCTCTAATCTTTAAAACCATAATTTCCTTACTATTGTGGCCCAATAATTCCAATCTGAGTTTGTAAATGAAACAATAATATGAACATTCATATAGCCTATAGGCTGTGACATAAGGTATACTATAAAAATATATTTTGGCTCAGAAACACTTTAGACACTTAAAACACATTTAAATGTCAGATGTCTTATGGTTTTGACATGGGCTTTTCACACTTGAAATAGGGCCTAGTTAACCCTGGGTCATTCTAATGCCAGGTAAACATAATCCTGAGTTATCTTGATACACGTTTCATAGTGTTCATAATTTACCCGTGGTTAACACTTAATCTTGGGTATCAATAAACTTGTACACTGTAAGTTCCTAAACTCAGTGTTAATGTTCTCATTTGCATATTTGCGAAGTCAGTGTCACTTACTGAACTTAACTTAACCCTGGGTGATCTGCTTTTAACCCCGGCTAAAAAGAATTTCCCAGATGTATATTCAAGGAAAACTTGAAAGGGCAGTAGCTATGTAATATGATAACGTCCATTGGTAGATGTAGCTAAACATGTAGCATGCTGTGTTTGTCCGATCAATTACACTTACACAGCAAATATGTAAATAAGAACATTAACACGGTTTTAATTATGTACAGTCATCTTAGTGACATGACATTCAGCCAAGTATGGTGACCCATACTCAGAATTCGTGCTCTGCATTTAACCCATCCGAAGTGCACACACACAGAGCAGTGAACAGACACACACACTGTGAGCACACACCCGGAGCAGCGGGCATCATTTATGCTGCGGCGCCCGGGGAGCAGTTGGGGGTTCAATGCCTTGCTCAAGGGCACTTAAGTCGTGGTATTGAAGGTGGAGAGAGAACTGTACATGCACTCCCCCCACCTACAATTCCTGCCGGCCCGAGACTCGAACTCACAACCTTTCGATTGCAAGTCCGACTCTCTAACCATTAGGTCACAACTTCCCCGAATGTAGGTCTATACCCATTTGTCAATAAAACAAAAGAGCAGTGTGAACCCTGAATCACGAGCAGGGTTTGAAATGACCCAGGGTTAACTAAATTAATCGAAATTCAAAATTGACAATGGTTTTATTATAGTAACAATATAGTAGGTTAATTGTTTTTTGGCAGACTGCTTACCATTTGTATAACCACAGTTTTACTACAAATACCACGGTTAAACAATGGTTAGTATAGTAAAACCATGGTTAAATTTTGGTCAATATGGTTTTACTGTTATAACCATGGTTTTTGGTTTTATTTGGAGTAAAGCCGAAATTTTCGAAAAATAACCCAGGTTTAAGCTCAGTCTGAAAACCCATACTGATGTTTAGTCAATTTTAAGTGTGCTATATAAGACTCTAATTTTGGGGGCCACTATATGTGGATATGAGCATTTGTAGCCAGCATTTTGACCTTGTATAATGTTTTTATTGGTTCTGCCGATGGTTTTTCAGAATCAGCCAGTCGTTGTGCGACACATCACTGGAGCTCAGTCATATGGTGGGAGAGCCACTGCACTAATTGCTTGTAATGATTGCCAAATCTTTTATGTCCTTATGATGTGAACAAGCTGAGTATTGCGCAGCTGTTATTAAAACCCTGCAGTCGACGGAGCATTTATTCCAGTAAGAAACGTTTGCTTTGAGCATGGCATGTGCACACTTGTACACAACCTAATAGACTCATTGAGCGGTGAGACTCGTTATTAATAGGTAATGTTTTGCTATTGAACTGAGCCATGCTGGTTGCTATGCTGGGAGAGATTCCAACACAAAAGAAAATTAGAAGAACTAGAAGAAAATGAATCCTAACTGGGTACTCTGTTTAATTAATAAGAAAATTATGTCACAATGCAAATATAAAATCTTTTATTTTCTTTCCTGCATAATTTTAAAACAAGTACACCATTCGTAAATCATTCTTTTTTTTCTTTCTTTCTTAAGTTTTTTATAATTTATTTTCTCTTCTGTGTGCATCATGCATAAATGAATCACTATAACTGAAGTCTATTTTAGGATATTTATAAATTTCTATGATAAAGCTTTTTTTCTTTAATTTACACTTTAATTTATTTTTTAATCACTGCAATATGACAAAAAACATATAATTTATTATTATCATTTATTTCCTTTCCTGTATGCTTTTTAGAGAAGTGCACCATGCATGAATACAGCAGGTGTAGTGTGACTGCTGGGAAGGACCAGTGTTGTGTCTTCTGGTGTGAAACACTGACAAACAGTGGTTATTTAGCACTGAATGCTGCTGACCTGGCAAATGGAGCGGCTCTTAACCCTTCCAAAATGAATTTTAGAGTCTTTAACCAAACTCATTTAAGGATCAGTCATGGGCCTAATCCCGTGCCTGGGGAGCGTGTTTGCATCTCCTCACCACTGCTTTTTCTCCACTGGCCAGCGTCAATATGACTAAATGTGCCTGTCTAATGGGCTTATCACAAGCTGTTGCAAGCAACAGTGGACACTAGGTTACAGACATGAAACTAAGCCGGCTCCAAAAGCACGCTCCAGCTTTTTCTTTGGAGAGGAGAGGGAGGGGTGTGTGAAAGCAGCAGGCGTTTGGAGATGAGGACGGGGATTCCTTGAAGGATAACTTCATTTCCTTTAGGGTTTACTCCAGGCCAGCTTCAAAGATACGGGCCGGGGCCTCCGTTTGTGTTTGCATACAGAGATGTGAAAGAGCGAGAGACAAATGGTTTGACCTCTGACCCTCTGCCATTCCATCGCCGCGTCCAACGTGATGCATGCAGCAGAAGCAGTGCAGTTTTGACACGTTTTACTACTTGAAGTCTTGACAAATGAAATGTATGGTTGTCATACATCCTGGAATAAAAAAAATTAAATTAACTTTTCATAAAACAAAAAATAAATCAATAAATGTACTTAATTTGTTATTATTGTTTATAAAAAAATGTTTTATTAAATTAAATTAAAATATCATTTCATAAAAATCATTTCTTAACATTAGTTAGCATGAACCTACAATGAAAAATACTTATTATATTTTCATTAATAAGCCTTTAAAAAGCTTAATACTTATTTTATTTAAACATTATTTATTATTATTTACTTGATTTCCTTACTTTTTCCATTTGTGTGTGTCATCTGAGACACTGTTGTCTGTTTGTTCTATGTTTAGCAAAATACGTGAAATAAAGTATTGTTTAAAAAGAAGCTTGATGAGTACTAAATGTATTGTTAGTTGTTAGTCAATGCATTAACTACTGTGAAATAACTGCAGTTTCCACAATATACATTAGACAAGACGGGGGAAAAAATTGAAAATGCAAAGATTAATGTTTGTGATTTTAAAACATTATAAATGTATTATAGAGTTGAATTTAAAAGGTCATGTTTTGAAAGCTTTTAAAAATGAGGTAAAAGTCAACTGAGAGACACAATAAAAGGTTTAAGCCATTATAATCCATCCTTTATAAGCTGAATGATTGTTTTCTTTTTATACCTCTTTTCCTCCGCTATCGCTGGGTGTGGAGCGATCTCACCATTTTATGAACGACGGCAGTGGTGTGTCCAAACAAACGGAGGTTGTCCGAGAACATGTGTTAGATGGGGAATGTCCTGTAGACATACGCTCTAATGACAACAGATTACTGACAAACACGTCTTACTCTCCATCTGTGCCGTGAACTTTAAATCAAACTATTACACACACATATTTACTTATGAAGAGAGGAGTACGCCCCAAAAATACCCTCACGGGATCTATATGTGAAACTTTTATGGCTAGCAATAAAACGTCTGTCTGTGCAAGAAGATACAGAAATCAGAGAGCTGGTCATCGTTTACTCATGCTGATCCAAACCTGTGTGACTTACGCAAAACACAAAAGAAGAGCATTTGATTTCGAAATGATGACCGAAGTTTCATTTTTAGGTGAACTGTCCCTTTAAGACTGGAGAAAATAAATAAAAAAATACTTGTGAACCATCTGTTTCTGCTTTAACAAATGCAACTGTGACATTTGAACATTTAAAGTTGTATTTTTGTGTTGTGTTTGTTCGTTCCGACAGCCTCTCATTGGCTGCCTGTGATGTTCTTCATGTAATGTAGAGGCCCTGACAAGACCTTCATGATTTATGATGCTCATGTTGTCTTTTACAGAGAATATTTTACAGCTTTCTTGCATTCCTCAGAGTAGTTTCTTAGATGCCCCAAGACATATTTTAAAATTACACAGCCTTCATTCAAAGAACAGCTTATTTTTTTTAGGAAAGGTTCAGCGTCAGCGCATTTGCATGATTGTAGAAACCTTTGCATGGGAAAGAACCACTCAAAAGATATAGTACAGTTTATTAATCATTTGATTTAGCTCGTTCGTTTTAATTTTTTTAAGTATTGATAATTTTAATAGATTATTTAAATAGATTTTTAACATTTATTTCCGTTAGTTGCCAAGACAATATTTCTAATTTAAATTAGTTTTTCATTTACTGTTTATATATTTTGTTTTTGAATTACTGAAAAATATATTTTTAGATTATTATTTGCTTTTGACATTTCTAATTAGTTAATTTATAATCAATTTTAGTTTGAGCTATTTTATATGAACAAAAAATACATTTTATTTAATAAATGAATAAATATTTTTTTTACATATCAAAATATTATTTTAATATTAATTGAAACTAAAATATATACATTTTTCATCTATTATTTATATTTGTACAGCTTTATTTCAATAGCTGAGAACAGTTTTTAACAGTTTTAGTTAACAATATCATCCAAAACAGCTTGTTGTCTTTGTTCTTTTTGCTTGTTTTTCCTGCAATATCTCTTGCATTTCACTTTAAGGCATATTTCGCTTCTGTAGATGACTGTTTCAAGACAAACTGTTTAGGAAACTCTTGTTTTCAGTCGGCAGTTTAAAAAGATGTTTCCTTGTGGCTATTCGTGCTTCCGAAGCATAATGATCTTCCAGTGAACTTGTAACCCGAGCTGCTCTTTCCTTCAAGCAATCTTCCCACCTTTTGTGTCTTTACCTTCTGGCCACTGGAGATAGATATCAGCTCCAGCCCCGCCTCTGCTGTCATCTTACATCTGATGCATCTTTTCCTCTTTGCGATTTGATTAAAAACTCATGCTGACACAGGAGACAGGAGACTGGGGACGGCACCTTGAAAGCAGTCCTCCAAACCGTTGCTCTGTTTCAGTGTCAGTCACCATTCTGTACAAGTGACCCATGAGTAAGTGACTCAGTCAAATCCAGTTTGCTTCCCCCATGCTGCACTGACTTTCTGCGTTCACTCCCATTCATCCTGAAAGCCTTAAAAACAGAAACAGCATCACTTAGGCTCAGAGTTTTCTTTGGGTTAGATGAGTTGCTTGGCTATGAAGCACCAAAACCTTCAAGAACCAGCAGTTTGCTGAATGTTCTGGTGTACGGCGTCTCTTTCACACACTACATAGACATACAATTGTATAATATCGAGGTGTATGGTTTAATAACAACTCTTCTCTTTGATTTCTGCAGGAGATAATGGCCAGTCCTGTCCGAATCCAGTCAGACAGCGCTGTTCTTCAGCCGCCGCACTCCACAGGCTTCACCGAGAGCTCGCTGGCCCTTCTCAAGCGAGAAGATGGCTTGGAGATGAACGACCACAAACCCCGTCTTGACGGCTCGGACCGAGGACATCCGGGACTCTATCTGTCCTGCTTTGACATGCTGTTCACCGAGGATGCTGCCTGGCTGGTGAGGGTGTCGGATTCATCCACATCCGCGGGCGTCGGGCCCAGACTGGAGCCGTGTCAGGAGCCAGAGCAGTGTCCGGTGATCGACAGCCCCGGGCTGGGAGCCTCGCCGCTGTCTCCTACTCTGGAGGAACAGGTGGAGGAGCGATCTTTAGAACAGGTGCAAAGCCTGGTAGTGGGAGAAGTTCTGAAGGACATTGAGACTGCTTGCAAACTTCTCAACATCACACCAGGTAATCATTTTAATCTTTCCAATTAGGGTGCAAAAAATCTAAATAGTGAGAAAATCACCTTTAAAGTTGTCCAAATGAAGTCCTTAGCAATGCATATTACTAATCAAAAATTCCGTTTGGGTATATTTATGGTAGGAAATGGACAAAATATCTTCATGGAACATGATCTTTCTTAATTTGATTATTGGCATAAAAGAAAATATCGATAATTTTGACCCATATTATTGGCTATTGGGACAAATATACCCTTGCGACTTAAGACTTGAGGTTCTGTGGTCCAGGGTCACTTATATCAAAATATGAATATTATTTAAATTAAATGAATTAACTTTTAAACAATTGTTAAAATAATAAAATATAATATAATAACATAATTATTAATTATGTCATATATTTACGTATATACATATACATATATATATATATATGTATATATATATATATATATATATATATATATATATATATATATATGAAAATATAAATATTATTTCAATTAAATTAATTAACTATTCAAATGATTAAATATTACCTTTTAAATTATTAAATACATTTAAAATGACACACATTTCAAAGAAAACATTAATCAAACATTATTTTAATTAATAAAGATAATAAGATATAAGATATTTATATATTTAAGAAATATTAATATAGTAAAATAAAATATTACAATAAATTGTTAAATGTTTATATATTGGTCTTTTTGTTGCCACATTTTACAACGAGTAGAAAATATTTGTCGCTTTCATTCCATGTATTTACTGTTTAATGTTTATGTCAAATATTCCTCAAAATTAAAGATGTTTAGGCAAAAGATAAGATACGATTTTACAATCTTAAATTGCAAAATAAGATAAGCAGCTTTTATAATATATAACAAAGACATGATAAAAGTCATTTATTGATGCCAGATACATACAAATAATGTGTTTAGACAATATTAAACTGCTATAAATTCAAATTTTGTTTACATTACTTTAAGATTATAATTCGATATGCCAGTATATCATGCATATTCACATGTTATCAATATATTAAGGTCAAATATGTCTGTAAAATACATTCCGAATGTGTTCACAGATAAAAAACATTTAGTAACACACTCATGACACGTCTCGTTCACAGCCTCCGCAGTAAAACACAACATGCTGATATTATCATGACGTTTATTCAAATGAACAACTCGCCATTCATCACTCCTGTTCAATGTGAGTGACAGACAGATCTGAGTTATGATTGAGCCGAGCAAACAGTCATAATGAAACTGTTAGAAAAGGCCTTTGACTCCCGCAGCCCTGAAGGCAGCTGAAAGCACATAGACCAGGATCTGCCTAATCCACCGGAGTTTCACTAATGTGCTGAGAGCCTTCCTTTAGGACATTCGAACCCCTCCCGTATAACGATGATGAGCTGCAAACATTCAAATACGTATTGTTTTCAAATACCTGTGCATCTTAAAATAGCTCATAATTGTCAGCAGCATGTCATATTACAACTGATTTATCGATTTGTCCCTATTTTACAAGCACGTTCATGCAATTTGTGGTATCATGCTAAATTTTGCGTCTTTATTTAGTCACACCACCTTACGTAAACACCCATCCCCACTGTTTGCTCTTCTGAATGGCGCTCTCCGTCACTAAGACATTTGGAATCAGTCCAAACAGCTCTGAATGCCAACAGTGTGTTTTGTCAGAGATGGCTGAGCTCTCCAGACTGAAGACTTATTTGATCTGATCTTTCAGACCCGATGGAGTGGAATTGTGGGAACGTTCAGAAGTGGCTGTTGTGGACGGAGCATCTCTACAGGCTCCCGCAGGTGGGGAAGGCCTTCCAGGACCTGGATGGCAAAGATTTATGCTCCATGAGCGAGGAAGACTTCCGACAGCGTTCGCCTCAGTGCAGCGAAACTTTACATGCACATCTGGATATCTGGAAATCAGGTGAAATACAAATAGTCTGATAAAAAGCATTTACTACGGTACATGCAAATGACTGTTTGAATTTAGGGCTGTGCATAATTCAGAATATAAGAATTCACTCCCTTTCATTTAATCAGTGTGAATTTGAATTGAATTAGCCAAACAGGAAGTTGAATCAGATTTCGAACGGCAGGAAACGTATTAAAATACGATTTAAAAAATACAGTATAGCACGGTGACAGTGTTGTTATTGTTAACAAAAACTAAAACTATTCAATATTGTTTTCAGTAATTGAAAAAAAAATAGGCTAAAAACTTTCAACTTAAAAACATTAAATGCAAATGAGAAATGTTCTAATTTTTTTAAATGTACTAAAACTAAATCTGAAATGAAATAAGTTAAAGCTGAATAGAAATACTTAAAAAGTAATCAAATTCAAAACAACACATAACAAAATCACTAAAAAGTAAACTAAAAATTCTAATAACATTATGTGAATGTTAAAAAGCAGTCATAATATTAATAAATATTTTTTGCTATTTTCTGTGATAATAATAACACCTATTTATTATCTTATACTGTATGTGCACTTCATTTTTAATGATATGATTACAGGTAATTCATAATGAAAAATATGATTTCTTGATTATTTCATTATTAAAAACAACTTTCACCAGCTCTTTTATTTAATTCTATTCCTTTTTAATTCCATTTTCAGAAATTGTATTATATAAGGCAGTCTTAACTCAGTCCTGTAAGCTGAATGTTTGCATGCATGTGTATTCATGCTGCAGTTCTCTCTCTTTTTGTGCATTCAGCTGCTTGGATGAAGGAAAGATGTTCCGGTGGAGAGACCAGGATGAGAGGTATGTCACAGAAACACCACTGAAGATACCAATATACAGAAAAATGCCATGGCATTACCTTACAAATAGACCACAGACAGAGCATAGTACTAGTGAAAGCAAATGACTGTCATTGTCAGCTAATGATTAACCAGTTCAGATCAGATCAATTAATGCCAATAAACAACAGAGGTTATCTTAAGACATTTTCCATAAAGAATTTTCATTGACACTTGTAAACTTGTACAAATATTCTGGCAATGTCATGATACTGATGCTTACAATATACATATACCATTTAATTTCCATGGAAGTGTTATTATTGTTAACTCAAACTAAAACTATTACTAACTGTTTTTGTTACTTAAAGTACTGAAAATATATATATAAAAAATAATAATAAAGCTAAATAGAAAAAATAGAGACGACCATGATGATGATGATGATGATTTAATTACTAAATTACATTAGTACATTTAGTCTAGATGGAAATAGGGGTCCACGCGCACCCCCCGGCTTTTTTTATGCCGTGTGTGAAATTTTTACATTTTTTTCAAAAAGTGTCTGTTTTCATAATCTGCCAGGTACCAAGCTGAAATAATGTCCCAAGGATTTCTTTTTTAACCCTTTGCTGCACCCGACCGGAACCCGAAAAA
The DNA here is from genome assembly GCF_963082965.1 of Carassius carassius. Taxonomy (NCBI): domain Eukaryota; kingdom Metazoa; phylum Chordata; class Actinopteri; order Cypriniformes; family Cyprinidae; genus Carassius; species Carassius carassius. The sequence goes on from NC_081771.1 coordinate 2,844,800, forward strand.
AACAAAAAATGATATAGAAAGTGGCATAACATTAGAAGTAAACAACATACAGAGACAAATGAACACATTTTCCCATACAATTCTGACCCCAGGAATTTAATGGAATGGTTATTTTTGACATTTGACAACATATTGACCTTATTTCTGGACAAAAATAGAAAAAAATGGCCAAAGATGTGTAGAGGATCAACTATTTTTTCGTTTTCTCAAGCGCATAGGGTGATTTTTTTTCCACAACCTGTTATTTCTTTATCATTCAAGTGTCTATTTTAAGATTAAATTGGGTACCAAGCTGAAATAATGTCCAAAATGCTTTATTTTTAACCCTTTGCACCAAACCCGAAAAATCTAAATATGATATAAAGTGGCATAACTTTTGATGTAAACAACTCAAAGAGACAAATGGACACATTTTTCAATACAATTCTGACCCCAGAAATTGTTATTTGTCATGTTTTATAACATCTTGACCATCTGTGGTCAAAAAGAGCAAAATAAGGTAATTTGACAGCGTTTTTATTATACTTAGCAGCCTGAAATAGGGTTTATTTGAAACTTTTACTTCACCTATCCTGAACCTGAAGATATTTAAAATAGTCTTACTTTTGAAAAAATTTAAAAAATAAATAAATAAATAAAAAACTACAGAAAAAATCCAAAAAGGTCCAAAAAGTTGACTGAGAAACTGCAAGTATTTTAATTTGGGGGCTTTGCAGTTGGCAGTTGGTGGTCGTCGGTTCGAACCTGCAGATCGCCATCTCCCACTGCTCTCTCTTTTGGAAAAATTTAAGTAAGTATTTGAAACTATAATTAAGATATACCTTTGTAGTCATAACTTAAAGTGATTTTTCAACAGTTTTTACTATAATCACAGGCTTTTGGAAATCGAATCTGTATTCTTGACTAGCAGTGTTGGTAGCTTAGTTGGGTGGGGGATATGAGATATGAGACTCTGTGAAGACGTCAGTTCACCATACCACATGAGGGATATTTCTGAACAGATTCCATTGAAATTAGAGGACTTGTCTTTGGATATAATTGGCTATCACCAATAATGCTATAAAAGCTTTACAGGGAAAATAGATTGTTTACAAGTGTCAAAGGCTTCTACATCTGGTGAATCATTATCATTGAAAAGGGACTCTCTGCGCCATGTCAAATTCAGTCATGCTTCTTGAAGCTGCTTCTTGAAGTTGGTCAGCTGTTCCAAGTTTGTATGCACATCCAACTGCTTCGTCTACAGTAATGCTGAGCTGAATATGAGGTTCAACTTAATACACCCATGTTGTTGCACCTTGGAGAATGTGACTTCATGAGAGATGTCTTTGTCTCCCTGTAACCGTCTTGTCAATTTCTCACTGCGGTATTCAGGATTAGGAAAACCTTGATTTTCCAATGTCTTCATGTACAAGTTGCACATGGATCTTAGATGGACAACCTCTTTGCATTCAATCACATTCCTAAGAATGTAATCCTTTACCACACAATATGACTTGTTATGTGCTGCTATCTTCTGGGCCTGCAGGCTGTCAGTGTTGTCTGCTGCCTTTTCTACTCTCTCCCTTCCACGCTCATGGGTTTGGTACTCTGTGTTGAAGTTGTTTCTGCATGATGGATGATACTTAGCTTCCACTGCAAAAAGGTCCTTGCCCTGCACCTTGCGATAAAGAGCCTCTTTCTTTAATTCCTGTGCCCTAGGTTCAATAACTTTCCAGCCTGGTTCCTTGTGTTTCCAACTCTGAAACTTTGTAAGCTCTTCAGTCTTGCCCTTGAACTTGGATTTTGCTTTGTCACAGAAAATGCACTGATTGGGAAACAAGAAGGAACACCTTCTTGGAGCTCCTTCAGATTGAACTGACCCTGATTTGACATGGCGCAGAGAGTCCCTTTTCAATGATAATGATTCACCAGATGTAGAAGCCTTTGACACTTGTAAACGATCTACACTCACCTAAAGGATTATTAGGAACACCTGTTTAATTTCTCATTAATGCAATTATCTAATCAACCAATCACATGGCAGTTGCTTCAATGCATTTAGGGGTGTGGTCCTGGTCAAGACAATCTCCTGAACTCCAAACTGAATGTCAGAATGGGAAAGAAAGGTGATTTAAGCAATTTTGAATGTGGCATGGTTGTTGGTGCCAGACGGGCCGGTCTGAGTATTTCACAATCTGCTCAGTTACTGGGATTTTCACGCAAAACCATTTCTAGGGTTTACGAAGAATGGTGTGAAAAGGGAAAAACATCCAGTATGTGGCAGTCCTGTGGGCGAAAATTACTTGTTGATGCTAGAGGTCAGAGGAGAATGGGCCGACTGATTCAAGCTGATAGATAAGCAACTTTGACTGAAATAACCACTCGTTATAACTGATTTATGCAGAAAAGCATTTGTGAAGCCACAACACGCACAACCTTGAGGCGGATGGGCTACAACAGCAGAAGACTCCACTGGATACCACTCGTCTCCACTACAAATGGGAAAAAGAGGCTACAATTTGCATGAGCACACCAAAATTGGACAGTTGAAGACAGTTGTTGCCTGGTCTGATGAGTCTCTGATGATTTCTGTTGAGACATTCAGATGGTAGAGTCAGAATTTGGCGTAAACAGAATGAGGACATGGATCCATCATGCCTTGTTACCACTGTGCAGGCTGGTGGTGATGGTGTAATGGTGTGGGGGATGTTTTCTTGGTACACTTTAGGCCCCTTAGTGCCAATTGGGCATCGTTTAAATGCCACGGCCTACCTGAGCATTGTTTCTGACCATGTCCATCCCTTTATGACCACCATGTACCCATCCTCCGATGGCTACTTCCAGCAGGATAATGCACCATGTCACAAAGCTTGAATCATTTCAAATTGGTTTCTTGAACATGACAATGAATTCACTGTACTAAAATGGCCCCCACAGTCACCAGATCTCAACCCAATAGAGCATCTTTGGGATGTAGTGGAATGGGATCTTCATGCCCTGGATGTGCATCCCACAAATCTCCATCAACTGCAAGATGCTATCCTATCAATATGGGCCAACATCTCTAAAGAATGCTTTCAGCACCTTGTTGAATCAATGCCACGTATAATTAAGGCAGTTCTGAAGGTGAAAGGGGGTCAAACACAGTATTAGTATGGTGTTCCTAATAATCCTTTAGGTGTATTTTCCCTGTAAAGCTTTTATAGCAGTATTGGTGATAGCCAATTGTATCCAAAGACAAGTCCTCTAATTTCAATGGAATCTGTTCACAAATATCCCTCATGTGTTATGGTGAACTGACGTCTTTACAGAGTCTCATATACTGTGTAGATATGATAGCTTCTTGCTTGCCCCCCCCCCCCCCTGCATGTGTTGAGTGTGGTAAAATTACCATACTCAGAAAGAGTTGAGACATGTAAAATACATGTTAGGGAATGAATCCTCTTTGGAGGCACTTCAGCTGTGTTACAATTTTCCCCTTCGTAAGTATGTATAAAGTATTGAGCCTGAAAAAAAAAAAAAAAACTTTAGCTAGTAGCTACCAACTAAGCTACCAACACTGCTAGTCAAGAATACAGATTCGATTTCCAAAAGCCTGTGATTATAGTAAAAACTGTTGAAAAATCACTTTATGTTATGACAACAAAGGTATTTCTTAATTATAGTTTCAAATACTTACTTAAATTTTTCCAAAAGAGAGAGCAGTGGGAGATGGCGATCTGCAGGTTCGAACCGACGACCACCAACTGCCAACTGCAAAGCCCCCAAATTAAAATACTTGCAGTTTCTCAGTCAACTTTTTGGACCTTTTTGGATTTTTTTCTGTAGTTATTTATTTATTTATTTATTTAAATTTAAGTTAATTTGCTTTGTTTTGTTTACTTCAAAAGTAAAACTATTTTAAATATCTTCAGTTTCAGGATAGGTGAAGTAAAAAAAAAAAAACCTATTTCAGGCTGCTAAGTATAATAAAACGCTGTCAAATGAACTTTCTTTGCTCTTTTTGACCACAGATGGTCAAGATGTTATAAAACATGACAAATAACAATTTCTGGGGTCAGAATTGTATTGAAAAATGTGTCCATTTGTCTCTGTGAGTTGTTTACATCAAAAGTTATTTATATTTAGATTTTACGGGTTTGGTGCAAAGGGTTAAAAATAAAGCATTTTGGACATTATTTCAGCTTGGTACCCAATTTAATCTTAAAACAGACACTAGAATGATAAAGAAATTACAGGTTGTAAAAAAAAAAGAATCACCCTATGCACTTGAGAAAACGAAAAAATAGTTGATCCTCTACACATCTTTGGCCATTTTTTTGCGATTTTTGTCCAGAAATAAGGTCAATATGTTGTCAAATGTCAAAAATAACCATTCCATTAAATTCCTGGGGTCAGAATTGTATGGAAAAATGTGTTCATTTGTCTCTGTATGTTGTTTACTTCTAATGTTATTGCCACTTTCTATATCATTATTTGATTTTTCGGGTTCCGGTCGGGTGCAGCAGAGGGTTAAAAAAGAACCCCTTGGGACATTATTTCAGCTTGGTACCTGGCAGATTATGAAAATAGACACTTTAAGGATTTTTAAAAATCAGGTGGCACAAAAAAAGCCGGGGGGTGCGCGTGGACCCCTATTTCCATCTAGACTAATTACTAAAACTCTAAAAATAAAGCTAGTTCAAAATATGAATAAATACTATAATATTATATATAATACTAACACTGGTCCATGATACATGTTGATTTATATTTTCTTTAAATTGCACTTTCACTCCTTCTGTCCCGCAAACTGTGTGTCACAAAACAAAACAGAACACTCCCATTATAATCAGTGAAGGGAGGTGAAATGATTGACAGAACATGCTTGTGTCACGCATCTTTAGAACAGACATTCTTGTTGTTTTTTGAGCTCTGTCACATGCTTGTAGTATAGATATAAATGCATTTTTTTTAATAAAAAGGGTAGCTCTGGCTATGATCTATTCTGACTAAATTTTGTTTTTTATTATGTCTTATTACCTGAAATGTAACTATAATGTAATACCTGTGCGTGTGTTCGTGCGTGTTGTCTCACAGAAGGTGAAGAGCTGTGGTCTGAAGCGGATTCGTCTTGTTCTGGTCAGCCGATCCATCTGTGGCAGTTTCTCAGAGAACTTCTGCTCAAACCTCATAGTTACGGACGCTGCATCCGCTGGCTGAATAAAGAGAAAGGTGAGGACATGACAGCTCTCCTGCACAATAATGGATGCCCACGGTCTGTTAAAATTAGGCCACACTTTCCATGCACATTTAAATGAAAGTTTGCTGAGGTATTTCCAAGATGCATTCTTAAAAAAGAATGGCTCCAAGAAAAACCTTTCCATTCCACAAAAGGCTCTTTATAGTGTTTTTTTTTATTATTCTTAAAATGTTATTCAATCTATGACAGATGGACAAGTGCTTCTATGGAATTGCTGCGAAAACCTATTTTGGAATCGTTATTTTTAAGAGTGACAATGGAAAAAGTTTCTTTCTTGTATTAAAATGTTCTCCACACTAAGAAAAACAGGTTTTTTTTTTTTTTTGAACTGGTCATTTAAGGATTCTTTGAGGAACCAGAAATTGTTCTTCAATGGCATTGCTGGACCTTTTTATGAATGTACACATGTCCAAAAACATTGTAGTACCACTCTGCTATTTGGTGTGTGACCAAAACAACTTACCTCAAGCCATAACAGACGTGTTTGGGATGTGTGTCTTCACAGGGATCTTCAAAATCGAAGATTCGGCTCACGTGGCGCGTCTCTGGGGTTTGAGGAAGAACCGTCCGGCTATGAACTATGACAAACTCAGCCGCTCTATTCGGCAGTACTATAAAAAGGGCATCATCCGCAAGCCAGATGTCTCACAAAGACTAGTCTATCAGTTCGTCCATCCGGTCTAAGAGCGATGGTGAACTCGACCTCTGAGAACCGACAAGCCCTCCTGCACATCTCCTGAGGCTACTTCTGGGTTTTGCATGACAGTGAAACCAAGAAAGATGCAAGCAAGTTCCAAGACACAATTGTGCTTGGAAACGTCCGATGTGTACTTGCACTCTTTTAAAAACTCCTGTGTGTGTTAAAATGTAGTATCAGCTTTGCACTGCTACTTTCTGTTACTTTAAGAAAAGCCTGTCAAATAAATGATGATGTTTAACAGAAGCCCTCTAAGAGAGATTTAGTAGATATTCTTTGAAGTATGTTACAGTTTACTCGCATGGTCTGCCTGTCAGCTAACACGCAGCGTGTGAATCTCTGAGCAAACCTTGGTTTCCCTGCCCATGATTTGCAGTGGAAAGACTGGAGTTTGCATTAATCTCTGGCTGCCACCCAGCAAACATCCCCTTTTTTTCTGGTTTGTGATTAATTGCACTGCAAACCTTTCAAGTCCGCCCATGTGAACTTTCTCCACTTTCTTCAGTAATCGGCCACCTTTGCACGCACCTCCCTGCTCACGTCACATTGCACACTGATGCAAACGAGGGCTTATAGCAGCCTGTGGATTTTCATACACTGCATTTGTCCTGTGTGTTGTAACGGTAAATTGACAGGTTTAAGTCAGGAAGTCTGAGTTTAGCAGAGAAAGTCATTTGGAGCCTGAGAGAGGTTTGGTTTCTATTGTGGCTCTTGTATTTTTGTAAATCTCTATTGTGAAGTCTAAACTAGAAGAGTCATTTGAAAACAGTTGCTTCCACTAATGCCGTCATTACAAAATATTATCTGTAATTATACAATTATATTAAAGCTGAGAGGTCATTTTTCATGTACATTCAATTGTTGTTCCTAATGCATTTCTTTATTAAATATTCTTTTTTGCATCCTGTTGTGTCTCACAAAAGATTTAATTTAAGACATGTTTATTTTGCAATATTTTTTGTCTTCCATGACAATTAATATTTCTTCCAAATACTTAATACCATTATGCAACCAGAGATTTTTTTTTTGCTTTTATATATAAATATTATACATTACATATATAATTTCATTATTTTCTTGTAATATTAATTATTTTGAGTTTGTTATGTTTGAGATTTTTTCTGCTGAGATGTAAATAAAATTAAGACAATTTTCAGACTAAATATTTTACATTTATTCAATGCATACAATTTACATATTGAATTTCATCATTTCAATATTTTTATTCTAATAATACCTTTTTTGTATTTTTATGAATAATTATATTTTTAATGAAAAATAGTAATTAATCAAATCTAAAAAAATATATTTTTCTCTTTTCTTTAAGAGAAATATTCTTATTTTTCTAGCTAGCAATTTTGAGGCGAAATATGGCTGATTTACTCTATATTATTGTACACTATAATCAGACTAGTACAACCCGAATTCCGGAAAAGTTGGGACGTTTTTTAAATTTTAATAAAATGAAAACGAAAAGACTTTCAAATCACATGAGCTTATATTTTATTCACAATAGAACATAGATAACATAGCAAATGTTTAAACTGAGAAAGTTTACAATTTTATGCACAAAATGAGCTCATTTCAATTTTGATTTCTGCTACAGGTCTCAAAATAGTTGGGACGGGGCATGTTTACCATGGTGTAGCATCTCCTTTTCTTTTCAAAACAGTTTGAAGACGTCTGGGCATTGAGGCTATGAGTTGCTGGAGTTTTGCTGTTGGAATTTGGTCCCATTCTTGCCTTATATAGATTTCCAGCTGCTGAAGAGTTCGTGGTCGTCTTTGACGTATTTTTCGTTTAATGATGCGCCAAATGTTCTCTATAGGTGAAAGATCTGGACTGCAGGCAGGCCAGGTTAGCACCCGGACTCTTCTACGACGAAGCCATGCTGTTGTTATAGCTGCAGTATGTGGTTTTGCATTGTCCTGCTGAAATAAACAAGGCCTTCCCTGAAATAGACGTTGTTTGGAGGGAAGCATGCTCTAAAACCTTTATATACCTTTCAGCATTCACAGAGCCTTCCAAAACATGCAAGCTGCCCATACCGTATGCACTTATGCACCCTCATACCATCAGAGATGCTGGCTTTTGAACTGAACGCTGATAACATGCTGGAAGGTCTCCCTCCTCTTTAGCCCGGAGGACACGGCGTCCGTGATTTCCAACAAGAATGTCAAATTTGGACTCGTCTGACCATAAAACACTATTCCACTTTGAAATAGTCCATTTTAAATGAGCCTTGGCCCACAGGACACGACGGCGCTTCTGGACCATGTTCACATATGGCTTCCTTTTTGCATGATAGAGCTTTAGTTGGCATCTGCTGATGGCACGGCGGATTGTGTTTACCGACAGTGGTTTCTGAAAGTATTCCTGGGCCCATTTAGTAATGTCATTGACACAATCATGCCGATGAGTGATGCAGTGTCGTCTGAGAGCCCGAAGACCACGGGCATCCAATAAAGGTCTCCGGCCTTGTCCCTTACGCACAGAGATTTCTCCAGTTTCTCTGAATCTTTTGATGATGTTATGCACTGTAGATGATGAGATTTGCAAAGCCTTTGCAATTTGACGTTGAGGAACATTGTTTTTAAAGTTTTCCACAATTTTTTTACGCAGTCTTTCACAGATTGGAGAGCCTCTGCCCATCTTTACTTCTGAGAGACTCTGCTTCTCTAAGACAAAGCTTTTATAGCTAATCATGTTACAGACCTGATATCAATTAACTTAATTAATCACTAGATGTTCTCCCAGCTGAATCTTTTCAAAACTGCTTGCTTTTTTAGCCATTTGTTGCCCCCGTGCCAACTTTTTTGAGACCTGTAGCAGGCATTAAATTTTAAATGAGCTAATTAAGTGGATAAAAGTGTAAAATTTCTCTGTTTAAACATTTGCTACGTTATCTATGTTCTATTGTGAATAAAATATTGGCTCATGTGATTTGAAATTCCTTTAGTTTTCATTTTATTAAAATTTAAAAAAACGTCCCAACTTTTCCGGAATTCGGGTTGTACATCTGGTTGCATTAATAAAAATAAAAAAAATAAAAAAATATACATATATATATATATATATATATATATATATATATATATATACACACACACACATACACACACACACACACATATATATATATATATATATATTCACACACACACACACACACATATATATATACACACACACACACAAATATCTGACTAGTCAAGGACTGCAAATCCTGACCTCTAGTGGTGACCCAAAGCTTTGTATTTCACTCATCTGCATTGGTCTCAGATTCATGAGGTTTTTTATTGTGAACTTGAATGGAACAGTTACTACGCTGACATGAAGAGTAAAGCACATCAGTCCAGTCTAAACATACAGTATATACACACACATCACAGAGAGTCCTCCATCCACAATCCATAACAGCCGAGCCTGAGCGAAGCTAAAAACATGACAAATGAAATCACCATAGATTATTATTAACATTGTGCTACAGTGAGGAGTTTGCCCACCCAATCAGTTATGGATTTCATGTTAAAAGACATTCACGGTCTCATAAACAGACAAAAGGCAGAAGAAAAAGCACGTGCTCAGATTCCACTGTGAACCACAGTTCATAGTCATGAAATCATAACTAACTGACTCAAATAGTCTGAATTTGTATCATTAAATCCAAAAACATCCACCAGCAGTCCTTTCTAGTTTCAAGACACTTCTCCAAAGTTCTGCTCTCTTTTAAGTGAAAGCTTACAATTTGTTCACAGGCTTTTACGTTTTCTTAAAATAGGTTTAAAAAAAAAACAAAAAAAAAAAAACAAGAAAAAGTGAATTTAATGTGTTTTGAGGCATTATTTACACTAGGGAAAAAAATCATGATGGATTACAACAAAACTGACCCTATTGACACATGTTTCTGGTCTTATTGTGAATCGAGAAAAATATGTTAAAACAATATGCTCCACCTCTACAACAACTCTCCTTGTTGAATGATGTCATCAAGCCCTTTAATTTTCAAGCCCCTCCCCTTAACCACATGGATCCATTCTAGCCCTCTTTTCACATCCAATTAACATAAAAGCAAGTCCCGCTCATTTTTTTTCTCATTGAATATCCATAAATACATCAAATTATGTAAGCAAAATAGATTGAAAATTGCATTTCATGTTGATACACAAGAAAGGGCCACTAGGTTTAACGCAGAACCTCCACTTCAAAATAAAAGTCTTGTATACACATTGCATAGCCGATTCTCGCTATGCTAGGCTTCATGGACGTCATCACATTAATATTGTTACAGGAGACCATACACGAACACATGTCAGCAGCACAATAACTCATACTGAACATGGCTACATAGACACACAGAATCATTCCCTGCTCTCGCTGGGGTATGATATGTGTTTTGGATACTGTAGGGGTTTTTCGTTATGGTATTGAGGAAACTGCGTAAAGCTTCTCAGCAAGTCAATCAGGCAAGGACATTAGAGTTTCTCTGAAATCTTGCATTCGAGCAGTGCGGGGTAAAGTCTTTAAGGCTCTCTTCACCGTTCTAAACAGGCTCGACGTAGTTAGCTGGATACAAGCCTAGCTGACCGCTGTCCAACCGGCCTTTGCACCAACCCTGCTCGTCCTCATCCTCCAGTTTTGTCAGCTCTTCTCCTGCCAAAACATATGGACCTGTGCTTAATATGAGCGGATTAAATGCAAAGATGGGGATTTTTAAGAATAAAACTCTCATTTTATAGTCACTGTGCTAGTTTCATGCCTCTTGCCATTTCATGACATTTTTTTTCAGGGTTCTTTGATGAATAGAAAGTTGTTGTTTTTTTTTAAATATTGTCTGTTTTAACATTATAAATGTCCTTACTGTTACTTCCAATCAATTGAAAGCATCCCTGCATCCCTTCAGTTTAGTTCATCAACAGTTCACTGTCATATAGAACATACAAACAAAAGCTAAGTATGTTTATGAATGCTTTATATTCATAAAAAAATACTAGAGAATTAGATCTTGATTTTAAGGATCAAACACTGATTTTCTAGTAGCTGTACTAGTACTATATATATATATATGTATATATATATATATATAATTATTATTAAACTGTGACAGTAAAGACATTTATAATGTTACAAAAATATTTCTATTTCAAATAAATGCTGTTCTTTTAAACTTTCTATTCATCAAAGAAGGTTTTCACAAAAATATGAAGCAGCACAACTATTTTCAACATTGATGATAATAATAACAGCATATTAGAATGATTTCTGAAACATCATGTGACACTGAAGACTGAAGTAATGATGCTTAAAATTCAGCTTTGCATCACAGGAATAAATTACAATTTAAAATATATAACAATAGAAAATCCTTTTTTTTATAGTAATAATATTTCACAATTTTACTGTGTTTTTACTGCATTTTAATCATAAAAATACAGCCTTGGTGAGACGTCTTTCAAAAACATTTCAAAATCTTCTGAAGCGCAGTATGGTTCTCACCTGCTTTAAATGTGAGCTCATCTTGTTCTTGGCCCTCGTAGTCATACAGCGCTCTCACTCGCACTCCTTTACTCTCCTCTTCGAACGGATTTCCACCGCCGTTTGTTTCGCTGGCTGGTTGAGCCGTGGGCGGCTGCTCATCATCGGACCATTCGGCAGAATACTGCTGGTTCTTCTCAGAACTGCTCACGCTGAGGAGAACAACCAGATGAGAGACGCTCAAGTTAGTTTCTTCTCAGATGAAAAAATTAACACAGAGCTTCCACAGCACAAAAGCATCAGCACCTGCCCCGGTTTGCAGTCTGCGGTGTGCCCTGATCTACAGCATGTGTGACTTGAGTCAGCGTGACTCCATCATGGTTCCTCTTCACCTTCTCTTTCTTATTAATGGAGTGGCTCAGCTCTGGGTTGAACTCCTGATGCAGAGACAGGGTTGATTATGAGAGGTATTCTCTAACAAGCACCAGATATGTGGCGCTGCACATCCTCACAGATCCCACATACAGACTTTACCTCAAACTGTGGCCAGTTCATGTGCATGCCTGGCCCGTGGACGCTGCTGAACCACCTGAGGTCTTCTTGAGCACTGGCTGAGGCGATGCTTCGCTCTAGTTCCCTGTAGACTGCAGCATAGCTGTACAGATTGAATTATAGAGATTATTAAGAGACTGATGAATGGTTCGATACATGCAATTTTCTTATATATTCATGTATTTTAAGTTGGAGCAGGCCATTGAAAGGCTATTAAAATTTTGAATTTTGTATATGTGCAAGTATAAATATTTGGAGAAAGACTGTAAATTATAAATCATATAGTTTGGGGTCAGTATGATTTTGAATTAAATAAGTCTATATATGTAGTATATACTGTATATGCATATAGGTTCTGGAAGATTTTTTTGTTGTGGGTTTTTGAAAGTCTGCTCTGCTCACCAAGACTGCATTTGTTTGATAAACAATTACAGTACACACTTTAATGTTGTGAAGTATTATTCAAAGTTAACAGGACTGTTTTCTATTTGAATATATGTAAAATGTAATTTATTCCTGTGATGTGAAGCTGAATTTTCAGCATCAGTACTCCAGTCTTCAATGTCACATGATCTTTCAGAAATCTTAATAATATGCTGATTTGATGCTCTAGTAATATTTATTACTTAATAATACAATTCATAACAGAAATATTTTGTAAAATAATAAATAAAACCTTTACTGTCACTTATTAATTGAATGCATCATTGCATCTTTCTGACCCCAAATTTTGAATCTGCTAAAAGTTTAATTCCTCAACAGAACACTAGCATATAGATGACCTCAAAAGACCTCAAAACGCAGAAATCAAGTATGTTCATGAATGTATTATGTTCAGGAAAAGTCAAGGCTTCCGAGCACCAGGTTTAGGAGATCGGATCAGTGGTTTGAAGCTTACCTTTGGCTCTCGGTCAGGTTGAGATGGCGTTTGATATCCAGAAGCACTTCCCGGAGGAAGCTCAGCCTCTTCTCCTCAAACTGCTGGCACTGATCAAACACCACCTCCATGTTCTCCATGTACTGCGGCGTGCACCTGCTGAGCTCATCAAGGCTCTTCTCATATTTCTCTTTGGCCTGAAACACAGAACAAACAGCATCTTAAATCATCTGACTTGCTGGATTTGAGATGCCTCATTTATGCAAATGTGAAGAGGTGAGCCAATCATAACAGAGAGTAAAGTTCTGACCCAGTTCATGAGCCAGAGAGGACAAAAAATGGTCATGTATGGTACACAAAAACACAATATTATAGGTGGACTGTAAAAGAAAAAAATATGAAATAGATTTGATATGATCCATTTCATAGTAAATTTAGGTGGATATATTAAATAAGAAATGAGCAATTTTTAGACACACTGAAATAATGAATATTTGTCAGGGAAATGTGATTAAGTGTCTTGAAAATAATGACAATGCAAAACCCATTTTAGATAAATATATTTTTTAATAAGAGATAAAACTATTTTAGGACAATTAAGTTTTTTTCATATATATTGTGTGCTATTTTCACAAATTCCCATTATTGTACAACAAGAGCAACAACAACAAATAATAATAAGAAGAAAGAAATACAGAATAAAAAGTGTATAATCTTATGTGTCACGCCCCTGGACTCATTATATTTTGTTTTCCCTCCACATGTGTTCCTGTCCCTGTTAATTAGTTATTCCATGCACCTGTGTTTCCCTAATTACCCTGAGTCCATTCTGTTAGTGTTTGTCGGTTCTTAATGTCTTCTGTGTGCTCTATGTTCCCCATTTGGATTATTAAAGACTCTCGTTCCTGGACTCCTTGTGTAACATGCCATTATGCTGATTAAATGTAAAATAATTATAATTACAGTAATTTAAGAATCAACAAAATGATGAAAATAAGAGAAGATGCTTATGAAACTTGTAAGACAACTTTAGATTTTGGGGTGAAACATGAGTAAACCTGCATTTACTTGCAACAACATTATCATAATTGACATATCATTATATGGGTCAGTTTTATAAACGCACATGGGATGGTTTCATAGACAACTACAGCCGTCTCTCAACTGTCCAACTTGTCTATTGTTGTATTGTGGCTCAGCTGATTCCTCTGGGACTCTGGGTTAAGTGCTTCTAATGGATCGTGGGTTAGGTTAAAGGCTAATGAATTGGATGTACAGTGCGTTAGAGGGCCGTTTATTGAACGTCCCTGTGTGGTTTCCCATTAAGTGTTGCAAAGGCGGAGTTGTAATGTGAAAGGAAGCTCTGGGGAGTCAGACCTGCTGGTGTAATGAATAGCAGATGAAATTGCTTGAGGAAATTTCCATTTGCTGCTGTCTGTTGCTTCTATTGTGTTGAACTTTAAAAGCTGATTTTTATTTATTTTTTTGTTCACAGACGGGTGAAAGAAATGTCACATGAAGTGCAACATGAATTTGATATAAAATCCATATCGAAGCAAACCAGGCCAGCAGGTCAACATTTTATGGATACTGCTAAAATACAAAACCAAATATTGACAATAATGTATGGCATTCACACAATTTAAAGAAATGTCCCAGTTGTTCTGTAGACTTACAATGTAAGTGCATGACCGTAAACATAACTTTTCTTATGTTATTAAAAATGCATGTTGTGCATAATATGCATTATTTCCTTGCCTGACCTTTTGAACGTCGTTTTTGCACTTGTCCAACTTCTCCTGGAGTTTCTTTTGCTGATCTGATGAGACTGACGCCTCTCCTTTGCTATTGGCCTCCCTTGTGGATGCAATTTTTTCTTCTTTGCAGGCCATGTGGTACACTTTCTTTGCTGTTTCCAACTGCAGATTGAAGATAAGATGAATTTGATAAGCATAAGAAATTTAAGGCAATTGTTCGTAGTTTTGAGCAGAGATATTTCCAAAATGTCTTGTAGTTCCAAGTCAGGACATAACATTAAAGATGCATTAAGTCTATATTTGCAGTAGAATACTAATGCTGCGTATGTGAAACAGCACACATAAACATTTCAAACAGTAGTATGCCGCCGTGCATTGCGTGTTTAATTAATATTTTATTTTGCATGATTAAATCTAATATTTTGTTGATATTGATTCCATTTCTATTTTCATTCTAATATGCTCATTTGCTGCTCAAGGAACACTTCTGATTATCATCAATGTTGAAACAGTTGAGCTGCTTCATATTTTTGTGGAAACCATGATACATTTTATTTACCAGGATTCTTTGAAAAATACGAAGTTCAAAAGAACATCATTGCACATTGCATATTTCAAATAGAAAGTGTCGCAAAGCTCTGTCTCCTCACCTCTTTGAGTTTTTTGGCCCAAGGCTTCTGGGCTTTTCGGAAACCCTCTTCTGCCTCTTTGGTTTCTTTGAAACCGCCCATCATTTGTTTGTGGTAGGCCTCTTTCTGCCAGTTCTTCACCTTTTCTAAGTCCTCGTTCAGCAGGTTATTTTTCACTTCCTGGTGCAAGTCGCTCACCTTTTCTGCTTCTGTCATCAGAGCGACCCAGGCTCTCTCCAAAGTCCCGTACTGCGGCCCTGCGAGCAGCAATAAACAACACATTAAAATTTATTGAGTGAGAAAGCGAGGGCGAAAGAGAAGTTTATTTAGATTAAGAAGTAACAAAACATTTGCTTTCAAGATTGTCACTTTAAATCTATTCAAGGATTCTCCATGAGCACATCATCAATCATGCAGTACCTCGCTCCACCAGCTGCCTCCACCTCTTGGACCAGTCGGTGAGCTGCTGCGCATAGGCCTTCTCGATCTTGGCACGCTCCTGGATGCAACTCATCATGTCACTGCAGAGTCGATGGCCATCCTCGATTCGCTTTACTGTACGCTTGTAGTTCCCAACCTGAGAAACATGGAGAGATTCTGAAATAGGTCAAGTCACGGACAGGGCAGCAGTAAAGCATTAGAGCTAAATAGAATTTGTTATTTAATAGAAAAACCTCCACTTCCACTTTCTCAGTATCCTTGGTTCCATACAGTATGGATAAAAAAAAACATACAACAAACAAATGTAATCTACAAAAATGTAATCTAATCTAAAATAATAATAAAAATAAATCTTATTAATTCAACCAATAACATTTTCATTTGGATTGAAGAAAGTAATATATATATATATATATATATATATATATATATATATATATATATATATATATATATATATATATATATATATATATATATATATATATATATATATATATATATATAATATACTTGTAATATATATATATATATATATATATATATATATATATATATATTACATAATGCAATACATTACATTTCATGAAAAAAAATTATAATATACAAATATTATTATCATAATATAAACAATTACATAAAAATTATATATTTAAAATTGAATAGTGTGTGCCTTATGCATACTATATACTAGCTTTAGTAAGAGTAGTATAGTCCATGTTCTTAATCAACCAATAAAACAAAAATATAAATGTATAAAAAAAATTTACAATAAAATTGATTCTTAATATATTGAAATTATATATAGACATTTATTTAATTTATTTTAATTATTTTAATTAAATATATTTTATAATTACATGGTTTAAAAACATTGGGATACTTACTTACGTAATCTGTAAAATCTCTTTTAGGATTATGCCAGAAATTGTATTCTATCAAACACATTTTTATATGGAGTCAAAATTATATTTACTTGTTTGTAACAATCTCAAGCCTCACGCTAAGTCTGGCTTGAAAGGTTTATATTATCTGTTAAAAATAGATTTCTCTGTGGACAAAAAAAGTGAATGGGCTCTTACTAGAGTCTGCTTTATAATTTATGGCAGATAAATCAACAACAATGACACAGTTCTACTTCTAATACTATGTTAATACCGTGCTGATTCAATATAATGTTTGGTTGCCCTTTGGCTGAATGACACTTCCACATCACTGAAAGTCGATTAGTCAATATGATACAACATCACGTGACCGTCACTGTATGTTTGGCATCTAATCAACCATCAGAGCTTCACAGCCATGATTGCCTGTACATGCCTGGATAAATGATGATGATATGTGTGATTAATAATATATAAAAACAACATGAAGTAAGATTTTGTGCCTGACCTCCCAGAAACTGTCCGTGGTCTCGTCGGACATGGCTGACTCATCGTAGGCACCCGACATGATGTGAGATTTGGCAGAGCTGGACTGAAGCTAAAAAATGCAATTCACCATGTACTGCAGAAAAGAGAAAATGACAAAAGTAAAGTATTTTACCCTCTATGCCAACCTAACAGGACCCTCCTACACAAAAATGATGCGTTGTTAAATACATTTAATGTATTTGCCCATGCATCAAGTAATTTAAAAGAATAGTTCACTGTAAAATGCATTGGATGCTCTCCAGTGAATGGGTGCCATCAGAATGAGAATCCAAAACAGAATCCAAACAGCTAAAAAAATCATCACAATAATCCACACCACTCCAGTCCATTAATTAACAACTTGTGAAGCAAAAAGCTACAAGCTGGTATGAAACAAATCCACCATTAAGACGTTTTAACTTCAAACTGTTGCCTCCGGCTAAAATATAGGCCTAAATTCATAATCCATAATATCACTTTCTGCAGTGAAAAAGTTGTCTCTTCTGAATCATGAGAGAAAAATCCAAAACTGCTCTAAACACAGATGCTTGTGGATTTTAATGAACGTTATCATGAATTATGAACTAATATTCTTTCCAGCTGCGGGCGATATACTTGTTCAAACATTTAGTGCCCAGGACTAGCCAAGAGCGATAAAGTTTAATTTGTTTGTTACAAACATGCAGCTTTTTACTTCACAAGATGTTAACTGATGGACTGGAGTGGTGTGCATTACTTGTGGATTATTGTGATGTTTTTATCAGCTGTTTGGACTCTCATTCTGACGGCACCCATTCACTGCAGAGCATCTACAGGTGAGCAAGTGATGGAATATTATATTTCTCCAAATCTATTCCTATGAATAAACAAACTCATCTACATCTTGAATGGCCTGATTTTTAGCCAATTTAAATGTTTAGGTGAACTTTTCCTTTAGATAGTCCAAAACGCATGAAAAGTGAAGTTTTTAGTTTTGTGTTAGGCATGGATTTAGTTTTCTGAGCATTCAAGACTAGTTTACAAACTTGCACAGATGTCCATAACGGGTGACCTGTCGCTGACTACCAACCCAAGTAGCCACTTCAATATTAAAACTGTAATTCGGTTACATGCCTTTTGCTAAATCACTGACAAAAAAGAAAACAAGGTGGAGCCCAAAACAACCCTGGAGGAATCTTTTAGCTATCAAGTGGAAACCAGATCTGTTGTTCTGGACGTGCAGACTCTCAGATGGATTCACAAGGTTATTTTAAGCCAATTTAGTTCCTGCACTAACCCAATAAATCTGGGAGTGGCTATTTATGATAAAGACCATAATTTCAGCTGAATCAAAACAGAGACGCTGTCTGACAAAGCAAGTCGCTGCGGTTTCCTATACAACACAGGGAATATTTGCAATAATAAAGTATTGTATTGTAAGTTACATTGTTTTGTGTTTATCTAAACCCAGACAATTCCTAATTGAATCTGTCAAAGGAAACTGAATTAAGTCATTTTTGCTTGTACAAAACATTCAATAACATGTTAATGTGATGTGATTAGTAATGTAGAAATCCATGTGATTTTGTATATTCATCTGGATATATTCTGATATTCTGTTCATAATATTTTCACTTAAAGAATAGTCACCAAAAGAGCAGACTTTGAACACAAAGGTGTCATCTGACCAGACTTCACAAATGATTCAGTATGATTAAATCCCACTGCCACTTTATATCTGGCCACATTATGCCTGGAAACAAACACTCAGCTTCAGTTTGAGGCCTGATTGCATCATGATAATTTAACTCTCTATCAGTGATTGACAACCATCTCGTCAAAGTGATGGACATCGCTCAAAGTGAAAACACTGAAGGAAATGAACGAGAACCCAAAGAGAAGAGACAAATACAAACATGACCTGAATGCACAGTAACATCTTAAGACATCTAACATAACCTTGGGAGAAAATGTATACTAAGGCTCGCTGAAGGCGTACTAGGAAAACAAACAAAAACGACATTGACAAATGACTCAAGTGACTGCTGAGTGTTTGCAATGATAATAAAATAATAGGAGAGCCATGATGATGTCATGCCATTATTCAGACCTGACAAGAAGAGACGTGCTGATTTAAGGGCCTCCAGTTATTTATTAAGACACCAGAAGGGGGGCTGATTTCAACTGAAACCAATAAATATGAATACAGTTCAGAGAGAAAGAGAGACGATGATGTACAGCGCAAATGCACCAAAATTCACAACAATTTTTTAACCACTTAAGGCCTACTGGATCATATTTGACCACCACCTTGCTACTGGGGTTCCTCAAGGCTCAGTACTTGGACCACTTCTCTTCTCAATCTACATGACATCATTAGGATCTGTCATTCAGAAGCATGGCTTTTCTTATCACTGCTACGCTGATGACACCCAACTCTACCTCTCATTCCAACCAGATGACCCGACGGTAGCTGCTCGCATCTCAGCCTGTCTGAGTGACATCTCTAGCTGGATGAATGACCATCACCTTCAGCTTAACCTTACGAAGACAGAACTCCTGGTGATTCCAGTTAACCCATTGCTTCATCACAACTGCTCTATACAGCTGGGCTCATCAACCATTACTCCTTCGAGGACAGCTAGAAACCTAGGAGTTGTGATGGATCATCAGTTAAGCTTCACAGACCACATTGCTACAACTACCCGGTCCTGCAGGGTTGCCTTATACAACATTAGGAAGATTAGACCCTTCCTGTCAGAGCAAGCAACCCAACTTCTTGTCCAAGCTCTTGTTCTCTCCAGACTGGACTATTGTAATGCTCTCCTGGCGGGCCTTCCTGCATGTACTGTCAAGCCTCTGCAATTGATCCAGAATGCAGCAGCGAGGGTTGTCTTCAATGAGCCAAAAAAAGCTCACGTTACTCCTCTCCTCATCAGGTTACACTGGCTACCAGTAGCTGCTCGCATCAAATTCAAGGTACTGATGCTAGCCTACAAGACGACCACTGGCACGGCACCAACTTACCTAAACTCATTGGTTAAATCTTATGTGCCCTCCAGAAGTTTGCGCTCTGCAAGTGATCGACGCCTGGTCCTCAAGGACCTTTTCCTGGACTGTGCCCAGCTGGTGGAATGACCTCCCAATCTCAATTCGTACAGCTGAGTCTTTACTCATTTTCAAGAAACAGCTAAAGACTCATCTTTTTCGCCTGCACTTAACCAACTAACACTAGCACTTTTCCTTTTCTTGTCTTTTTATTAAAAAAAAAAAAAAAAAAAAAAAAACCTACGTATGCGTTCTATACTAGACTAACTGAGACTTGTCATGGCACTTGTACACTGTTGTTGTTCTCTTGTTGACCTGACTGCTTCTATTGTTCTCATTTGTAAGTCGCTTTGGATAAAAGCGTCTGCTAAATGATTAAATGTAAATGTAAATTTGATACACAAATAAGGCCTTTAAATGATCTACTTTTTGCACACAGTACTTTCTGTCATCCGATTGATAGTTAGTATCACAAAGCTTTTTAGTATCACTGTACAAACGTCAACTTAAAGATTGTGGTAGATGTGTCTTTTTGATGTGACAAAAGTAATGATTACAGTAATGTTGCATTTGTTAACTATATTTATTGCATTAGCTAGCATTGAGAAATACATTGAGTTTATTAATCTTTGTTAACATTAGTTAAAAAAAATACAACTGTTCATTGTTAGTTCATGTTAGCCCAGGTCCATTAAATAGAATCTAAATTAAGATTAATAAATTCTTTAGAAGTATTTGTCATTGCTGGTTCATGTTAATTAATGTTAATGTTTAATGGAACCTTATTGTAAAGTGTTATGGCAATTCTTCAGGATGAACACTTCATGTTTTCTATTTATTTGTTTATCTCAATCATCATGTGTTGTGTTGTATTGCATTGCATTGCATGCAATATTATATGCATGTGTATGCATGTGCATTGCATTGTATGTTTTAAACTACAAAGCTTTTATTATAAATATTTTATTTAAGTATATGCAATACTGTTATAATGATCTCATTGATTTATATCACAACCAGAATATCTAACTTTTTGGTCACATATCAGCATCTGCACTAAATTGCATATTTTTAATAAACCTGAGGTCTTTTTTTTTTTTTTTTTTTTGAGTTTGGGATCCATGCTCTTTTCTGCATCATATACCATACGAGACATAAAAGCCTGATGTATATATATATTTTTTTTAAATTACACTCTTGAAAAATATTTTGTCTAAAGCTTCAAAAAAACTTGACAGGGTTAAAGAAATTGTTGTGCAAGTTGCTGAAAATCAAATTGGCAAAATGGCCTCAATTTGGCCAGCATGTTCAGTTAATCGATTCAAACTGACGTGGCGGCAGTGGGAGGCGTTTTAATCATTGCACATGACTCTATTTGGCACATCAAACAAAAGAACTGTAAAAGTGGTTGGGCATCCTTAACTGTTGATCGACTTAGATCATAGCAACATTCAAAACATGTCATCACAAATGCATTAAACATGCCACATTATTTAAGATCATACACTTTCTACACTTTCTATATTTAGATCACATTAAAATGTCTTCAAATATGTAAGATAACCTTATCTTGGCATTTAATACTATATTCATCTCATTTCAAATTATATGAGAGAGTAATAAATAATACAAGCACATTCAAATACAATCTACACGCCAACAGATCAAAGGTCACTGCATGTATGAATGCACTAAAATACACACAAAAACACAGACTCCAGCTATCACATGTTAAAGTATCTCTGATAAACTCAACTAATCATAATTAAATTTAAACCTTGAATGCAATGCAAGAGGCATGAAAGCGTCTGCCAAATGCATGAATGTAAATACGAGTCCGACAGACAAAAACAAAACCCCACGCTTCCCGCAAACAAAGCTCTCCTCCAGCACATGCATCATCTCCTCCATACTGATGACGAACACTCCAGCCACGACAAAAGAGGAAAAGCAACAAAAGGCTCACCGATCCCCCACGTTCAGCCAGGACACAGGCTGCCTTCACAACCCAGGCATGTGGGACCCTCCACCGCCAAAAAACAACCCAACCTCCGCTCCACTCCACACTTTTGTTCAGTTCGCCTCTTTGTTCCTGGGTTAAGTGCTTCGTTAGGTTTTAGAGTAACTGCAGATGCAGTCAAACTCACTGTATCTCTAATGCTGAGTAGTTAAAAATGCTTCTTGGTGAAAAAAGTGGGTGTTCACAAGTGCAGCATTGTGTGTGTGTGTGTGTGTGTGTGTGTGAGAGAGAGAGAGAGAGAGAGAGAGACTAATCACATTTGACTTGAATTATTCTGACAGAGTGAGGTGGGGGGGGCTTGGGGTGAATTCAGCTTTAAGTCTTTTATTTATTTTCAACAAAAACAACACTGAAGACAATATTTGGTGCTATTTTTAACAGATTTCTTTTAGAATTTTAAAACATTTTTTATTTGTATAAATTGTATTATTTTATTAACTTATTATATAGCATATCTTATATATATTATATCAAAATATCAAATTAATTATTATGACAGTAAATTAGGTTACACTAAAGTCATTTTTAATTATCAGATCAGACTAAAAGATTAGACTAACTAGTCTAGTCTCACAATAGTTAGTCTCACAGATGTAAGATATTTTATACTGGATTAGACTTCAGTTTTAAGGCTTTTTTTATAAATTGTATTTTTTTTATTAACCTATATTATATAGCATATCTAATAATATATACAATTATTTAATTAAAATGACAGTATGTTACACTAAAGTCATTTTTAATGATCAGACTAAAAGATTAGAATAACTAGAGAAAGTCTCAAAAATCTGACAGAAATTATTTACATTTCTAACTGTAAAATATTTTATCTTGGATTAGAATTCAGCTTTAAGGCTTCTATTTATTAATTTTTTACAAAGAAATGCTGAAGGCAATTGGTGCTGTTTACAATGGATTTCTTTAATAATTTAATTGTATAGCAGCTTTTTTTCCAGTTATACTGCAATATTATGATAAAAAAAAGTCATGATATGATGGAAATTATGTTTTACAGTTATGTGATACTTATATATGTGAAATGTCATATATATATATATATATATATATATTTTTTTTTTTTTTTTTTTTTTCATGACAGTATTAAATACAGTGATGATTGGTGAATGAGTGTTATAAAAAGACAGGGTGCTATGTTAACTACTGTTTGCTAACCAAAGCTTAGCATACATTTCTCATCAGGCCAGTAGTGCAGCTGAGTATTAAGTTTACGGTCAAAACAGTTTGTTTGCTTTTGGAAAATACCAAAAATGTATATTCTATACTACCTTTCAAAAGCCGGGGGTCTGTCAGATGTTTTCATGTTTTTAAAAGAAGTCTCTTTCTCTCACCAAGGCTGCATTTATTTGATTAAAATACGGTAAACCTGGTAATATTGTGAAATAATGCTATTTAAAACAATTGCTTTCTTTTTGAATATGTTCTAAAATCCAGTTTATTCCTGTGAAGCAAGGCTGTATTTTCAGCATCATTACTGCAGTCTTCAGTGTCACATGATCTTCAGAAATGGTTCTAATATGCTGATTGCTGCTCAAGAAACATTTCTGATTATTAAAAAAATAATAAAACAGCATATTATTAAGCTGCTTCATATTCAAATCATGATACTTTTTCAGAATTCCTTAATGACCAGAAAGTTCAAAATAAACAGGTTTTATTTGAAACAGAAATCTTTTGTAACATTATAAGTCTTTCCTGTCACTTCTGGTCAATTTAATGCATCATTGTGCCCTGGGACAGAGCAAATTCAAGAGACAGTTCACCCAAAAACTTTTTGACCAATCAGTAATCAGTTATCATTTACGTTACACTATATGATACCATTCAGCATTACAGAATGTCCTGAATAAAAACGGCATCATCAGGTCTAAACAGTGACGAATGGAGTCTGACATCATCACAGATGCTCGAAGGCATGCTGCTACACAACTGTGTTCAGATAACTTATCAGAAGCTGCTCGATTGCTGTTCAAAAACTGAATGTGTAGTGTGTGTGCACGTCGACAGCCCTCAAATACTTTACATTCAATCACAGCTAAAGAGAGAATGGAAATGATATCAAAAGAGATATCTGGGGAATTTTTGCTACATATACTGTAAGTAAAACCTGCAATGCATTTCTCTGGTATGCCTGGTATACGTAATGAGAGACGGATGAGGAGGAGAACTGACTCTTATTGATCAGTCAGCAGGAGGAACAGCATGAGCAGCAAAACGAGTCAAGCCCACGCAATTTCTATGGCAATGGTGTGGCTATATGGGTGGTGGATAGCGTATAAATATAATTTCATGAATATTATAAATAATATAATTTAAATTTTATTTATTTTTAATTGTAATTATAGTACTTAAAATTATATAAAATGTATAATTTATTCTTAGCTAATTCTTATATTTTATAGTTTTTTATGTATATATATATATATATATATATATATATATATATATATATATATATATATATATATTTGCTGTTTTATATTAATTTCACTGTTAAAATGTGCAACTATTTCTGTCCGAATCTGTCAGGTTGATTTAATTATAATAAATAGTAAAATAATACAATTAAAGATATATATTTAAATTAATAAAATTAAATAATAACAAATGATTTTACTTAAAAAGGGTCATTTGTTTTTGAACACATTTTTGGTTAGCTGAATGAAGGTCTTCAGTGACTACAGACTCAAACTGCACACATACTCTGAGCTGTAATAACCTGTCCATCTGCAGGGACTGCACCTCTGCACTGCAGCACTCATGAGACCTACAGATCAATAGAGACAAGCACATTCTGTACACCGCTTCAGTACCACAAACATACAAGCTCTTCCAGATCCCAGAGCCTGACGACTCCACGGAATTCCAAAGAATTCTGATGCTTGTTAATCATTCGCTGAAACATATCCTCGTGCCTTTAATGTTCGTTTGCTGAAAACTTTGTCTAATTTGATCATGCTTTCAGCTGCCAATAAAAGTCTGGCTTCTGTTTTATCACATATCCAGCTAACAGAGAAACATGTACTCAGAAAAAGTTAACACAGGAAAAGCACACTGTAAAAATGTATTTTTAGCATGCATTCAGTTTCAGTTGTTCTACTTCAAAATATCATGTTTAATTCAATGTGTTGCTATGTTTGTGAAATTTACCAGCGATTTCTGTGTGAAAACTGCCAGCAAATCCTACACCATTTTTATTTTCAGTGCCCGTTTCTGAAAATGTAAGAGTGGCAGGATTATGATCAGCTGTTCTTCTGAGCCCAGGTCTGATGAATAATTCATTGCCTTCAGTTAACGGATCACAGCGACAAACGATTTGAGAGTCCCTGGGTACCCGCATATGTCAGAGCACTTTAACTTGAGCCATGTGGGCTGTGTTTTCTCTCGGTCAGCTGAAATGCTTCATCATGCATGTGTGATGTGACTCCAGATCTGATGTCATGGCTCATGATGCTGATTTCCTCATATATAACCACTTCATGTTCTTGCAAAAGTCTCATAAAGACATCTATTCTGATAAACAGCTTTATATCAATTAACACAACGTTTTAGATGCTCAACAGTGTCACATGCTATAAAGTCAATGGAAAACATATTTTTAGATCATTCTTGAATAGTTATCACGCATTTTTTGACATCACATCAATTGAGAAAATATCTGGAATATTTGTACTTGTAGAAATTTTTGTCAGAATTTGGAAGTGAACTGCAAAAAAGAAAAGTGGGGATGTTTTTTATTTATTTATTTTTATTATTATTATTACCAGGGTCTAAAATATGACACCCCCACTGAAAATCCCTCTATTTTGCATTTTACTATCCCAATCTAATCCAATAGTTTAATATAAATGCATATAGACACTGTAAAAATGCTCACTATTATTTACTTGCAATAAATATTAATAATAATCAATAAAAAATTATTTTACACTAATTGTAATATGCTTTATCTTGTGGCATTTTATAATTTTTTGAATTTCATTGAAATATTACAGATACTAAAATAATACTATTTAAATGTGCAGATGTTAACCTCACATTTCACTGCTGGTTATATATGCTCTATATAATTGTGTATGTGACGAATAAAAATCTTGAATCTTAACCTAATGCTGTCAAAAATAATAATAATAAAGCAGTAATAATAAATGATGAAAATTGCTTCAAAGTAAAAACTATACAAATTTTAAATAAATACTTTATGTTGTATATTTAATTTTGTTTTATATCCATTTCTATCACTGTCACTGTTAAAAATAAAAATGTACAGATGTAATGTGCAGAAGCTGTTTCTCTCTGATCAGCACAAGCCAATGTAGTTAAAAAAATCGTATAAAAATGTTTCAAAGTAAACCCTACACCAGTTTTCTTTCAGTGTTTTTTTTTTTTGCCATATAAATGAGTGATTTTCTATCCTTTATTCTCCTCAGCATGTGACTGGCTTCTCTTTGCTGTCTGTAGCTATAAATAAAGTATATTCAAGCAGCACCCTGCCCCCAAACTAAACACCTCTCTCCCAAAAGCTCTCCACACGGCCAACAGAAACAGGCCGGATGTCCAAACACACCGAGGCCGTCGCTGACATGCGCCTGCACAAGTCAACACAATTTCAGCCTATCAGCTCTACATCGAGTTGATTAGAGCAGCCCTGAAAGGTGACGGTACTGAAATAAGAGAAGAGCTGAGAGGGAAACTTCAGCACATCCTCAAGCACGTCTGTGATACTGACAGAAAAGCTTCACATTACAGCAAATAGAGCTGTAAAAGCCCTGTGGATGACACACTCAATCATAATGCATGATGTCATTTTATTAATGTGATATTAAAAGGCATATTTGCATAATGTCTGATGTCACTGGAATTTCATTCATTCATCATCATTCATTATAACTCAATATTTTTCAGATTTTGTTACCTTGACTAACATTGCAATAAATTACATTTCACCGCAAAATCAAAATAAAGAAACTATCTTGAAAACAAATCAATTATTTTTAATTACATTATTTCTGTGATGATTAAGTACATTTTGTTCTCACATTTTCATTTTTATAATGTATTTAGATGTTTATTGATATATATATATATATATATATATATATGTGTGTATATATATATATATGTGTGTATATATATATATATATATATATATATATATATATATACATATATATATATATATATATATATATATATATATATATATATATATATATATATATATATATATATATATGTATATATATATATTACTATTAGTATTGATTCTCATTAGATTCTATTCTTTTAATAAAGTTTCCCTATTACATAAAAAATTATTGGAATGCAATTTTTTATAGCAAAAAATCAAAGCCAATATTACAAATATCATGATAAATAAATTATTAAATAAATGATGTCAATAAATAAATTACAACATATGCTCATTTTTCACATATTGGTAATCACATAAAAATATGCTTAATTGTTTAAACTGAAAAACATATTGAGTTTACTTTGAAACCATTACTAGTACATTTCATAAATAATTACAAATAAATAGCAAGTAACACATTGAATTAAACATGCAATTTTGAAATCAGAAAATGTGTTACCAGATTATGTACCTTGAAAAATACTTTTTACAGTGTACAAGAATAATAAAATAAAATACATTTCTTTTGATTTTGGTGTGAAACATATCCTGGACATATTCTTGACTGGTTTCGTGACTATCACCCTTACACATGCTATAATTTACTCAAGAGAGACATTCAGTATTTGATTTAGACTTAAAATATTTGTTCAGTATAAAACAATGCCTCACCTGGTAAATCCAGCATAAAAGAGAAAGATGTTCCCGGACCTGCGAGTGACACTGGATACTCCTGACATCAGACCAGTGTTGGACTAATGGGTGTGTCTAAAGCTGCCAAACCTAACTCTACCCATTCTCTATTACACATATTCATTTAGAAACATTTGCTCTGACACACACTCATGCTTCCAAGTGAACCTTGACAACCCCACCCAGCAAGAAGTCACACGATCAATGAGTCTTAATAAGACAGACACAATCTAAAAAAAAAACAGCAAAAATAATGTTTGATTTTTATTATTAAACTGATATTTCAGGTCAAGTGTTCGTTGAAGGGATGCTGTTTGCTATTTGTTACACACCCCTTTTTAGTGCATACTACTAAGTGAATTGGGAAGCAGGGTATTAATGCCTCAAAAAGTAGGTGAGAGAAGCATTTCTAAATGAGAGAATAAATATTTTTTAAAAGCATAGGGACTGATACTGATGGATACGGTGTTATTCAATACTGTGGTCAAAAAAAGGAAGCAAAATGGTGCTAATTGGCAACTAAAAGCTGTTCAGCACACAGTGGACTGGATCTCGTCCACCACAGGAACCGGTCAATAACATTGATCAGACCAGACTGAGGCCAGCAGATATCAACAGCTGAGATGCTCAGTGCTGAGACTATAACTAAAGGCCAATGTTAGCAGAGTTTGCTATAAGTCAGGCTGTAGCTCATACTGAGGGTTAATGATTCAAACAAACCAATAACTTTAATCAGTTTTGTCCTGTGCTGTTTGTGCTGCAGACATAAATTATGCTTCTAACTCTGTGGCTCATGTGGCACAAGTTCAAGAATTATTATTATTTTAATTTTTTTTAAATCAGACTTTTTGTTTTTGCAAGGCGGGAAAAAAGTGGGATAGTTCACCCCCCAAAAATGTCTAATTTACTCAAACCTGAATGAAATAAGTTTGTTTTGTATTTTGAAAACTGTTGGTAAGAAAGCTGTTTTGGTTCCCAATGACTTCTATTGCATGATCAATTTTTAAAAAAATTAATTAAATGATCTTCTTTTATGTTCCATAGTTTATGTTAGGCCGTTGTAGCCTAAACATTTACATGTAATAAACGGAATCAAATAAAATATTTATTTCTAAAGCTACTATTTGTAATGCCTACTTATTACTTTCTTATTAAACCAAAAATAGCTTTAAATAATATTTTTTATTTTCACAGCAAAATGTAATGTGCAATTAATTTGATGAATTAATCGTCACCATGTAATTAATTAGATTAAAAAATGTTGACTGACAGCCCTAACATATACATATACGGTATATATATATATGTGTCAGCAATGCTATTGTGTTTAACTCTATTCTGCAGTGACTGATCTTCACAGTGCATATAATAACACAGATGATGCAGGGTCTACATGAGAATCAAGAGTCTGATAGGTATCTCGCTCGTCTTTTCGTCTTTAGCCAGCTCAGTGCCTCGAGCCAGGTTAATTGCACTGGCTAATTTCCAAAAGATGAGCCTCGCAGATTCACTCTGCTAATGTCTTGTCAATTTCACATGAGTTCAAACCCAGTTCACGCTGACAATGGACTTTTCTTCACCTTCAGAAGGGAAATTCAAAGGGTGCTCTTTTATTCTGTGCCTAAATAACCATATTAATGTTCAGGCCGTGTATTTTCTCTCTTGGTTCATTTCTCAGCATGAAATCTAATCTTAGAGCAGCTCCCTGCAAACCGGATACTAATGAAAGCCACATAAATGAAGCATAACAACTAAAATGAGCAGTCAGCAGCTTCCAATAAATGAGTTTTTAGGTCTTTACATTATTTCAAAATTTCTTTGCATAAGAAAGACCCATACATGCCTCTTTCGTGCTCACGCTTGAGCCTCTGAACACAATAAAAAGATATCTACCACACGTTTCTTGGCTCCTCTTCTGTGCATTCAAGTGAGAAATACAGAGGCTGAGGCAGCACAGATCATCCATTACTAACACTGCATTTACACACACACACTGACACACACACACAGCCCTGAGCTCAATAACATTAAAGTGACAGGATCTGTTTGACATGAGAGCCAACAAACGATGACTGCAGTCACACTGACTGGTGTACTTTTAACTAGAATAGCATTAAAAGAGTAGTTAACCCTACACATTGAAAATTTGCTGATATTTCATTCACCCACTATGATGTAGATGAGTTAATTTCTTTATGGGAACAGATTTGGAGAAATGTATTCCATCATTTGCTCACCAATGGATCCTCTGCAGTGAATGGGTGCCGTCAGAATGAGAGTTTAAACAGGTGATATAAACATCACAATAATCCACAAGTAATGCACACCAGTCCAGTCCATCACTAAGTGTCTTCAGAAGTGAAAAGCTGGGTGTTTGTAAGAAACAAATCCATCATGAAGCCGTTGTTTGCAGCTAAAATACAAGTCCTCTATCCACAATGATGCTTTCACCAGTGAAAACTTTGACTTATTTGAATCAGGAAAGAAATCTGCAGATTCACTGCAAATGATGTAATTTCTCCAAATCTGTTCTGTTGAAGTAAGAAACGTATCTTCATCTTGGATGACCTGAGGGTGATGTATTTTTAACAAATGTTCATTCTTGGGTGACCTATTCCTTTAAAGAATGATGAAAAGAGAAACTTTTAATATAATCTGACAACAATGACATATTTATTTTTATTTTATTTTTTTTTGCCTCTTTAGTTCAAATTTTGAGGCCCAGTTAATGCATATGCATGATCAATAAACTGGTTGGCTTATTAAACTTAAAGGCAGGATTTACGTTCCCACAGCAGCCATAAAAGTGATCAAATTTATGCAAATCAACAGCATTAGATAATGACTTTGTTTGTTCCTGCATTTGGCAGAGGCAGATTTTGGAGTTTGTTCGAATCCCTAACTCTTAGTATCAGTGTTAATTTAGTATTATTTATTATCCAAGTCATATTTTTAATTAACTTTTATTAGTATATTTTCAGTCTTCGTTTTCATGTAAGTTTTAGTCATTTTTATTCGTATTTGTTCATCTTCCTTTTTTTAATTAGTTTTAGTAATTTTACCTTATTTCAGTTATTTGCTAAGACAACATTTCAAATTTTCATTTTAAGTTTAGGTTTCATTTAATATAGATCTATTTTTATTTCAGCTTCACTTCAGTCTGTGATTAATACTTATGATTAGTTAGTTTCTGTATAATATAATAAACACCTCTGATTAATGGAGCTCAAGTGCTCTGTTAGTGTTAGTGAAGAACAAAATAGATTCGGACATCACAGGTGATGCTTTGTGTAGGAAAGAGTGATTCATTCATTCAGTGAATGCTCAAGAGAGCGATGCACACTCCCTTTATCACTCTCGTGCATGTGTGTCTTAATAATGTGTTGGAGGGGTTGTGTAACAGCTAACAAAGATAAAGACAGTCACACCCCGGAAAAGCAGCACTACTGAGGCTCTGAAATCCATCTGAATGAAAAAACACTCTTAAAAATAGACGATACAAAAGTGGGGTTTCACAGCGAAGGCACTGAAGAACTATTTTTGGTTCCCCAAGGAACCTTTTAATGAACAGTTCTTAAATGAACCGCTTTCATTCTTAGTGTGAAGAAAATCGGAATAATCTTTTTCCTCTATAAAGAACCTTAGAATGGTTCCATGGACGTTAAAGATTCTTCATCATAAAACAGGTAGTTCCGGTCCTTGATTCTGATTGGTTGAGCCACATTCTAAACTGCTGTAAATTACACTACAAACATACACCTTTGTTTACTTCTGTGAGTTGCTCGGCAACCACTTTGTTGGAACCACAGCTGTTTCTGAGGAACTACATTGTTTGGTGGAAGAATACTATTTGTTCTGTTTTATTCTGTGAAACCTTACTACGTTTTATAAAAGCAATAAGCACCAAGAAGCCATGGTTTACAGTGAATTTATAACAGCTAAGGGGGTTTCAACAACACTCCTTAGCTGTTATAAATTCACTTTAAAGCTTCTTGGGACTTATTGCTTTATGAAACCATTGATGCCAATAAAGAGTCTTTGTTTTTAAGAGCAAAGAGCATTCACACAACGAGTGTCCAATAATATACAAATATGTGTGTGGATTTTGATGTCAGAGTTAGAAGACAACAGGGGAGGGGTTTTGTCACTGGAGGAAGTGTTATTATGATTTACGGACTCCTAGTTTGGCCAGAAGCAATGGTTAAAAACAACTGAATGATGGGCTTGTTGTTTTACAAACATGCAGCTTTTCTCTTCAGAAGCATTTATTGATGGACTGGAGTGCTGTGGATTACTTCATGTGGATTATTGTGATGTTTTTATCAGCTGTTTGGACTCTCATTCTGATGGTACCCATTCACTGCAGAGGAAGCACTGGTGAGCAAGTGATGTAATGAGACATTTCTCAAAATCTGTTCCTAATGGACTATTCCTTTAAGAGACTGAAGTATACAAGAAATACTCTTAATCTTGGCAAATTTTAGTCAGTAAAAATGTAGGCAGATTTTTCTTTCTTATGGGTGGAGTTGTGGAAATATCTAACAAACTGCACTTCGTCTCACTCCCACATCTTTTTAACATTCGTGAGGCACAAGTAAACATCTTCAGAGACGTTTAGAAACCAAGAAATTTATATCAGATCGCTGCAGACTTGCTGCTTGGCAATGTTCAAAGCATAAATCTCACATCTCTCCTCAGCATCTCATTGGTGTCTTCTTCTCTCAAGCATTTAGTCTCAATCAATATGTCCTACCATCCACCTCTTCAATTAGTTTCTCTCTATCTCTGTCCATCTCACACACAGACAGAAACTTTGGCAAGACTGCAGAGGAAGATCAATGCTGGATCTCACAGCAGCCAGAAGAGTATATGTGAGGATTTGAACTTGTTCATGTGGTAAGGCAAGGTCACAGCGCAGCTGATATCCACACTGGCTCAGACACACATGAGAATCTGTCAAAAAGCAACCAGCCTCCTGGTAATACGACGCTGGAGAGCCGCAGCAGCTGAGATCTTGTTGCATGGATTTCCTAAGGCTTCAAAGAACGGCGTAATCTATCCTAGAAAAGACGTCATACGGGCATGGACTCTTAAAATGCTCTCTGCTGGTTCTTTGCAGCAGCTCAGGTACAAATTTGACCAGAAACAATGTTCTGATCATATATCTGTCTATTTTTACCACAGAATTTTGTTCTTTATATTATATAAAAATAAAGATGACCAAAAGTCTGAAACCACATATTGATTTGAATCCTGTAAATAATAACAAAAAAATAGCAAATACTTTTTTTTATAAATACAAAGTAATTTTTTTTTTATTAAATAGTAAATTAATTTTATAAATAAAGATTTGTTAAATTCATTTTAATAAATAAAATGCCAAAACACAAACTACTGAACTAATTTTATAAATAAAATGCTAAATAAATGTATTATTAATACCAAATTACTTTTTTAAATAAACTACTAAATTAATTTTATAATTATTAATAAAACACTAAATTACATTTTAAAATTAACTACTAAATTCATTTTCAAAATGAATGATTTCAAAATGAATTTTGCTAATAAAATATATATTACATACTCACATATTTATTTGAAAAACTACTGTAAACAAAATGCTAAATTAATAAAATAGCAGATTATATAATTAAATAAATCATATATAAAATGACCCAAATTAAATAATTGAAATAATTCAATTATTTCATAATTGAAATATTTTTATAAATAAAATGATAAATTAATTGTATTAATTCAATATCAGCTTACATTTTCAAATAAACTACACAACTAAAAATTATTATTCATAAAAAACCAAATTGACTTTATAAGTATACTAGAAAAATATTTTACACAAATGCTAAATATTATAAATAAAATACTAAAATTGATGTTATAAATAAAATGTGAAATTACTTGAATTAAAATTTTTTAATAGGTATTCTAAATAAAACACTTTTTGTTATTATTATACTATTTCTATGAATTATTTGTATAAATAAAATATTAAATGGAGTTTATAAAGTACTGATTTAACTTTAGAAATACAATGCCAAGCTGATTATAGCCAAACTGATTATACAAATACAAGGTAGCAAATCAAATTAGCAAAACAAAAACCATCACAATCAGAGTAACAGGAATTACTATAACCAGGTCACAGGTTGGAATCCCATGTGAGGCGTAAAGGGTGAAAGTAGGTACCTGGGTGATAAAATCTGTGCCTTTGAGCCTGACCTGACCCTTGACCCGAATCATCCCTAAAGTGAGCAATGACACAGCCCTGCTGAACTCTGGGTCATCCTTCACAGTGACAGGCGTATGTCTGGCCTAGACTGATAAAATACCAATGATTCAGTGTGGGTTATGCAACCAAACAGACACATCATTCAGAACAGAGTAGTGTGCTCCTCACTGCATACTGAACAGTACACAAGTATCTGATATATTAGGCTATATGCAATGATAATCTACTTTCTACAGTTCAGCAGAGTTTTAAACTGAAGCATTTCTTAAGATGCACTCAGATTTTTATCCCCCAGATAAGCGTTCAGACTGTAAGGACCTTGAATTGTACCTTGAGTTTAGTTAAAAGCCTCTAAGGACATGCTCTCCATGGTTTTAGTTGCCATCTGAAGCTATATAGGGGCTGAAGGACAGATTCAGAATGAGATTTCAACAATATAACCATCAAGGTGAATGAGGCCTCCAACACAATCCAGTTAAAGAGCTACTGTATACTTTATGGCTTTGACTTCATCAGGTGAAAGGATTGGGGGGAATACTATTTTCTGCAGAAGATGAAAGCAGTGCTGGCTCGTGCAACATGGTTTCTTACATATTCTTCAGGGCAAATGTATAGAAGTCAGTTTCTGGCATGAAATAAAAAAAAATAAAAAGGTAATCGGGATTTTTATCTCACAACTCTTACCTTTTTCTCGCAATTCTAGGAAAAAAAGTAGGAATTGCAAGATATAACCTCAGAATTGTGACTTATTAACTTGCAAATCTGTGGGATGTATTATTTTTAATTCTGTGGTGAAAAAAAAAAGAATCAGAATCAGAACTACAATTTTTTTTTTCTCACAATTCTGAGTTTACATCTTGCAGATATATAAGACAGAATTGATCAAAAAATGTCGGCATTGAAAGAAATAAACTCAGATACTTAGATAATTGTCAGAGCTCAAAAGTTGCAATTACTTTTTTTGTTTTTGTTTATCCCGTGAAACTTGCTTCCATACAAATGAAATGAAAATGTAGAAAAAAAATCTATATACTTTAGATGAATACTAAGCACTACATAGAATCTAAAGAATACTCCCTTCAAACTGCATAGAAATCACAAGCTTTCCCTGGCAGAAAAATACGAACTGACCCAGAGCTAAAGAGTTCAGGTGCCAAGAGATGATTCAGGACCTCGGACAGTTCGAGACCCTCCGGAGGGAGGATTCACCTTTGACTTGAACAGAAGAAGTCAAAAGGACATCTGGTGTCTGTGAACCAGCAGTTCACTTCAGACACACACTCACATGTGTATTTACTGTTGGTGGAGACAGATGGAATCAGCGATGTAAGACCAAACTAAATGACAACAGAGACAACAATCAGACATTTACTAATCAAATAACACACTGCTGTAATGATTCATCTTCTTTACAGCTATGAGACCTGCTATTGATTTATTAAAGCAGACCTTTTGAATTTTTCATGCAAGAACACAGTAAAGTCTCCTTTGGGAGAAACAGAGATTGCATTTACTAAAACGGTCTATTGTTGATCTCAGAATAGAGGACTGGGATAACAAGCCCCTTAAATTAGATTCCTAATTCACATGCCACTCCAAGGTATTTCAATGGCACCATACACCTAAAAACCATACTGCTTGGTCTTTTTTTGTAAGTACAAACCTTTTTAAAGTCAAAAACTGTCCATTTTAAAACTAAAAGTTGCTGACTCATTTTAGGAGGATGATTTAACTCAAATTAATGAGCTATTCATAACTTTAAAGCATCAGATTCCCAATATTGTATACAGCAGTATTCTACATTTAAATTTATGCATTTAGAAGACGCTTTTATGCAAAGTGACTTACAGTACATTAAGCCTACACATTTTTATACCTGGTATTCTAAACAGATATTCTTAACAAAAATATGATACAAAAACAAAAGGTACACTTATAAAAAAAAACATAAAAATTTTATAATTTTAAACATGTCTTGGCATTACCATATGATACCCTCACTGTACCATAGTACATTTTGTAAGCTTATCAATATCATGTACAAAAAGATATAGCCTATAGCTTTTATATATAGCGGTATGTGCATAACTTTAGAATAGCTTATAATTAATCATTAATCAGTAAGTACATTGTATAAATATTAAAACAATCATCCTTAAGTCTCTTTGTAAAATGGCATTAAAATATGCCATGTTTTCTAATATTAATAGTTAACCCAATAGGTTTTAAATAGTTTATTTTTGTTACAATACTACATCATATTTTGCTGAATGCATGCAAAACTGTATGGTTGTCTATAATGATGCACAAAAGTCTAATTTATTCATGTAATTCCAATTCATTCGACACATGCATATTAATTCAGTTGCACACAGTGTTCAGTGTTCAGCATTGCGAAGAACCGCAGCGCTCTTTAAATGACTGCGCAAGCGTTTAGAAATAGGCTAAATGACATAACGCAAGACAAGACGTCTGACCGCATTTATCGACACGTAACCTCATTTCTGTTGCTAAATGAGAAAAAATAATGCTTTGAGACATACCAAACACAGATGAACGAGAATCCAGCCTCTCTGTGATACACACGATCCTCCACTCTAGTAAAACACAATAACGGTGAGCTGCCTGATTCGGTTCGTTTTAGCGAGTCGGCTCAAATTCACCGAGTCCGTTCACAGAAGTGAACAGTTTCCTTTAAACAAAAATGTATTTCAATAAACATTTTGTTGAACACGGAATACTCATATATTTGCTGTAACCATACAGTCTTAGCTGCAGTAAAGCGGTTTACAAAGGTATTGCGAAACTGTTCAAACGAATCGGTTCGAATGAACAATTAATAAAGCACAAAGATATCGGATGAACACGGGCAGTGTTGTGCTGCGGGAGTATCAAATGGGGGATGGTCAGCCAAAAGACCCACGTTACATATTAATGACTTTTACTGAAATAAGCACCGCACTAAGCTCAACGAATATATGAAATATATTTATATGCAAATTTTCGTCGAAGGCTTACAATTGACTACGTTCAATTCAACTCCTAATTCAGTCTATTAACACAAATTTAAAAAAAAATGCACGGTTGGGATGTTTTATAAAAAAATAACAATGGTACAATACCATGGTACAGTGATGGTAATTCCATGGTATATGCTGAAATGGATGTACTATTGCTTTTACATGGGTTCACATAAGGGTTCATTTTGCCACCTATTGGTGAAACATTGATAAAGCTTACTTATTTTAGTCTTCAATGTGTGCATATTGCAGTAAAAATGTTTGGTGACTTTATAATACAATCTTCATTAGCTATTTTGCATTAAACCTGCAACTTAACCTTTGCTTTAACCTGCAACTTTTTTAACTAAATCTAAAATGATAGTCATTACTTGAAAATAAATGATGGAAAATATAATAAAATTTTTAAATAATATACATTTTTAAAAAAAATTATTTTAATTCAGCCAGTTGTAATGGCAACCTTTTCTTATTTTTGATCAGTTCAAGTTAAATAAACTAAATAAAACTAAAAATAGACTAAATATTATTATTAGTAATACATTAGTTATTAGTTATTTGTAATAATTAAATACTTAATAATCCTTTATTTAAAACTTCAACTAAAATCAAAACAGAGATTCTAATAAATATATTTTATTATATATATATATATATATATATATATATAATCTCAATGCTACTCAAGGCAAGTCACCTTTATTTATATAGCGATTTTAACAATACAGGTTGTCAAAGCAACTGAACAGCATTAAAAAGGAAAATAGTGTGTCAATAAAGCAAAAAGGCAGTTCATCATTGAATTCAGTGATGTCATCATCCAGTTCAGGTTACGTAAATAGCATCTGTGCAATCAAGGTAATAATATCGCTGGAAATTAAGTGTCCCCAACAAAGCAAGCCAGAGGAACCAAAGCGCCATCGGTGACAGAACAGAGAAAAAACCTTGGGAGAAACCAGGCTCAGTTACAGAAGAATGATCTGGTTCCTGTGGTCACTAATACTAGTAACACCTTCTTGCAAATCTGCTCCTAAATGTAAAATTACTGGAAAGGAATTTGACTGCAAAGTCAGTGCAGCACAGGTGGTCTGTGTATGAAAGCAGATGGAGGTGTTGCAATGTTAACTTCTCAATTTGTTGGCTCAAGTGGAACAACAATCAAAGCTCCTGTAAGGTTCATTCCCATAAGTCCACAAACCTCAGGCACTAAACACATCACCGCCTTGCAACACAGATGGGAAACAGGAAAACACTGTTAGCTGCCAAACACAAACTGCCAGAGAAATGAGCTGAGCACTGAAATATTAACCAACACATTTCTTGTTAACGCATCAAGTGAAGAGGTTTAGACTGCAATTGAACTGAGCAGTAGCTTTTAAAAATGTTCCCATATCTCATGACAAAACTAAAACCTTTAAAAAGAATTTAAATATAACGGTTTACCACAAAATAGCACATAAAACCAGACATTTGATTTCTCTCATAATATAGACCTAATTTCAAAGGTTAACATAAAAACACCTCGTTTGTCTACAACCAAAGAGCCAGTAACTCTAGAATCAGGTTTAGAAAACATCTAGGAATAAAACCATCGCTTATACATACTTTGAGTTCATTGCAGATATAATATAAAGTAATCCTTGAAATGCAATAATTAAGAATAGGAGGTCACATACCAATCATATCCTTAACTGTGTATACTCAACCTTCATTGTTACACTGCATGCTTACTTCTCAAGTATGAAGGATGTGGGTGTTTTCTGTGACACTAGACGATTGCGAGGTATAAACATATTCCTCAAGCAGCCATGCAGGGAAAAAAGTAATTTCCTTTAGCATTCAAGTCTGTCCAGCCAGAAAAACAAAGCTGGACATAGAACTGACTCCTGAATAAGTGGTTGTGTCTGTATTTGGTGTCACAACAGGACAGTATTTATAGTCAAAACAGGCAATGTCTGAATTTGACTGGTCACTGTTTTCCATGCAACTTCAACGAATGAGGACTAACAACATCCATTAGATTCTTTTGAATACAAAGAAAATATACAGAGAATTACTTTTTGAAAATTGTATAGAAAACTATAGAATTCTAGAAATTATTTGAAAAAGACCTAATGAAAAATCTATAGGTAGACCTATATGTTTTTTTATCTTAATTATGTCTCTATATATCTATAATATAGTCACAGTGTAATATCTTATATCTAATGTACATATATATATGTGTGTGTGTGTGTGTGTGTGTGTGTTGAAATTAACATGACCTAATATTAATAAATGTGACCCTGGTGTACAAAACAGGTCTTAAGTCGATAGGGAATAGTTGTAGCAAATAGCCAAAAAATAAATATTATTTATTAAGTTATTTATTTTTCTTTTATGCTAAAAATCATTATGACATTAAGTAAATATATTTAGTAAATTTCCTACTGTAAATATATAAAAACGTAATTTTTGATTTGTAATATGCATTGCTATGAACATACTTTGGACTTTTTTAAAGGCAATTATATATATATATATATATATATATATATATATATATATATATATATATATATATATATATATATGTGTGTGTGTATATATATATATATGTGTGTGTGTATATATATATATATATATATATATATATATATATATATATATATTAATATATATATATATATATATATATATATATATATATATATATATATATATATATATATATATATATATATATTAATATTATATATATATATATATATATATATATATATATATATTTGTGTCTGTGTGTGTGACAAATGTAAAACTCCTCCAATACACTAGCTGGCGCCTCTCCCTACACATGAGATTGTATAAAGATCTTCGAACTATTACCGGAAGTACAGCTGAGGACGCTCTTTCCGGCTCCGGTCTCTCAGCAAGCGTTAAGGTAGGCTGAAACAAGAGCCGAAAATCCGTTCAAAATCTTCACCATCTTTCTGTTTGATGTCTTGTTTAAAGTAAATTCTGTTCAAATAAATCCTTATGATGAACAAATCTTAGTCTTGAAAAAATATCCAGGCGACAAATACTATATTTAAGGCAAAATATGCGCCTGTCTTGTACGGTACCCCGCGAGAGAGCTTCACGAAGTCAATATAGTAACAAATATATAAAAAATAAACTTAAATAATGGCGTTATTGATGTTACTGGAAATAAGTCTTATAATTGCAAAAAACTATTGAAACGGTTATTGTGTTTTAAGGAAATACTATGACACTATATAGATTACACAAATAAGACATATTAAAAAATACGATAAAATGATAGAGTACTGTAAGTCTGACATGCTGCCTTCAATTATTGTTTTTGGTCTCTATATCATAAATTGTATGAAAACATACTTGCTTTTCTTTGTTTTTATCCTGCTCCTTAATCTAATCTAATTAACCTGACATCTCTGAAGTCGGGTAAAAGTGCTCAAAGCATAACAATGAACTGAAGTAAATGTGTTTTTGTAGATGTTGATGCCCAAGAAGAATCGTGTTGCTATCTATGAGCTCCTCTTCAAAGAGGGCGTCATGGTGGCCAAAAAAGACGTGCATCTCGCGAAACATCCAGAGCTCGCTGACAAAAACGTACCCAACCTTCACGTGATGAAGGCCATGCAGGTGAGTCCTTCTGATCATTTTGAACTGCACGAACTTGGACCAGTTAAAGGGTTAGTTCACCCAAAAATGAAAATGATGTCATTAATGAGTCACCCTCATGTCGTTCCAAACCCGTAAGACCTCCGTTCATCTTCGGGACACAGTTTAAGATATTTTAGATTTAGTCCGAGAGCTCTCAGTCCCTCCATTGAAAATGTGTGTACGGTCTACTGTCCATGTCCAGAAAGGCGCCCAATAACAAAGATGACACGTCAGCAGCGTCACTGCAGTCTCGTGAACGCACTCACAACAGACCCGGAAGAGAAGACAATGCTGAATAAAGTCGTCACTTTTTTTATTTTTAGACCAAAATTTATTTTCGATGTTTGAACAAATTCTAACTGACCCTCTGATGTCACATTGACTACTTTGATGATGTTTTTCTTACCTTTCTGGACATGGACTGTATACTGTACACACAATGGAGGGACTGAGAGCTCTCAGACTAAATCTAAAATATCTTAAACTATGTTCTGAAGATGGTCTTACGGGTTTGGAACGACATGAGGGTGAGTCATTAATGACATCATTTTCATTTTTGGGTGAACCTACCCTTTAATGACATGTGAATGTATATTAAAATACGTTTACCTTCACAGTCTCTGAAGTCATGCGGGTACGTCAAAGAGCAGTTTGCTTGGCGCCATTTCTACTGGTACCTGACCAATGAGGGCATCCAGTACCTGCGGGACTTCCTCCACCTGCCCCCAGAGATCGTTCCCGCCACCCTCCGCCGCCAGACACGCCCAGAGACCGCCAGACCTCGCCCCAAGGGTAAGAGGCTCATCCTCCTCCTAAAGAGCTTTTAAAATAATGTCTTTTACTTCATGATTTACCATGCAACATTATGAAGAAAATCCATACATGCTTTTCCATGCAGTGATGTTCACACTAAACCTCTCATTAACTAATTTGTGAAATCATTACTACTAGAAAGCTATATTATGGCTTCTGAAGAGATTGAATGTAGTGTTTCAAACACTTATTCTCATCCTATGTGGCGCTTGACTAATAAAAGGTTATTTGCCAATGCTAAATGTCATTCATAATGTGCTGTAGTCCATCTCAAAGACCTTGACTAAAGTGTAGCACGGTGTTTTTTCAGGTCTTGAGGGAGAGAGACCGGCTCGTCTGGCCCGTGGCGAGGGAGACAGAGATGCTTACAGACGTTCTGCAGCTCCGCGTATGTACACAATACATACTGTCAACATCAGCGTGTTCTTTTGCCTCTGTGTGGCATTGTGTTAAACTAAAAACTCTTCATCCTACAGCTGGTGCAGACAAGAAGGCCGAGGCTGGTGCAGGTGCTGCCACAGAATTCCAGTTTGTAAGTATCACTGTTTAAATACCATTTAAATGCATGAGTCCAAACAATCACATAAACGCAATCGTGAATTGTCCTACTGGGAAAGGGAAATTGACGCTCACCTTTTGCATGCATTCTCTTGTATTTTCAGAGAGGTGGTTTTGGCCGTGGCCGAGGACAACAGCCACAATAATTTTTCACATTATCTGTATAATAAAGGTTCAAAAGTGCTTCTGCGTCCGACTTGTTCATATATTGCTTTGCAGGTACTTGTTAATGCATTCAGTGTTATATTTAATGCTTCAGGCTTATAGAATAGTTCTTCAAAAAATGTACATTTTGTAGAGTTTTAGAGTTCAAAAAGCTGATAAAAACATCAAGTATT
This sequence comes from Carassius carassius, assembly GCF_963082965.1. Classification (NCBI taxonomy): domain Eukaryota; kingdom Metazoa; phylum Chordata; class Actinopteri; order Cypriniformes; family Cyprinidae; genus Carassius; species Carassius carassius. The sequence goes on from NC_081771.1 coordinate 2,887,398, forward strand.
CCACGCCACTCGCCTCTGTGAAGTTGGCCCCAGCGCAAAATGTTGGCAAGATAGTCTCAATCATTTGTGCCTTAATTTTAATTTGTGCTGCTTTGTTTTTTATATATATTTAGTGATCAGTCTGAAGTCATGCTCCAAATTTACCCCAAATAATCTTCTTTGTGCTGGTTTGTGCCTTTTTTGTTTTTTGTGCAGCCTTTTAGATCTTAAAATATTTAGTAATCATTCTGAGGTCACTCAGCCCCCGACATGCTCCAGATTTACCCAAAATAGTCTGGTTTGTTTGTGCTGGTAATATTTTTCATTTTTGCTAATGTCTTTTTAAAAGATTTTTTTCTGTTCAACAAGTCGCATGTTAATATTTAGTTGATTAATATAATAACTTATTAAACCATCCTTTAACGTATAGGCATTTAGGTAAAACCTATTCCACGCTCAAGTGGCACATAAAGCTTGCTGCAAAAGTGATTGAGAAGGGGAGAAAGAAGCCATTGTAACTTATTACAAAAAAAAGTCTTTTTATATGCCTTTTTCAAATGTTTATTAGAGGTGCAAAAATTCAAAAAATCTAAAAAGAAAGTCTATATTTAACTTTTTTGGGCAGCGTTTAGTGTACAGTTCTAATTTCAAATTTGGATTTCAGGATAGCATTTAAAAATGCAACAACCATTCTTTTTTTTCCTGGTTAAAGTAAAAACGAATGGACAAAAAAAAAGTATAGGTTACACGGACCTGGAAACAGGCTATTGCAGGGGTTTTTTTGTGCGCAGAAAAGAAAATGGGCCTATAATCAGGTCTTTTAAAAACAATAAATAATTGTTTGCTTTTTGGTTTTGTAAAGATATAATGAAATAGGCCCAAGTCATTTTTTTTCTGTTTAATCAGCCTAATTGAATGAATATGGCTACTAATTATTAAGTGACTGCAACTATTTCATGTGATTTGGTTCAGCATTTCGATTTCTGAGTGACCTCAGAGTGACCTATAAATATTATTGTAATATCTAAAAAACCTAAGCAGCACAAACAAATGTTTTTATGGCACAAAGTCAAACCAGCAAAAAGATTGAGACTATTTTGCCGACGTTTTGCGTTGGATGGGGGCCAACTTCACGGAGGCACACCACTCCAGTCCATCAGCTAACGTCTTTTGAAGTGATAAGCTGTGTGTTTGTAAGAGACAAATCCATTCATGAGGATAAATATGAGTCCATAATATTGGTTTCTCCAGTGAAATAAGTCATCTTGTCGGAATCAGAAGAGAAATATGCACAGGTCAAGCAGTTTTACATGGCAAAATGATCCTAAATATGTGGCTGGATCCTGATGTGAGAGGACAACAGGGGCTGGACTTTCACTAGAGGAAGCTTTATTATGGACTCTTATTTGGGCCAGAAATGATTGTTTAAAATATCTTGATGGATTTGTTTCTTACAAACATGCATCTTTTCACTTCACAAGATGTTAATTGATGGACTGGAGTGGTGTTTTTATCAGCTGTTTGGACTCGCATTCTTACGGCACCCATTCACTGCAGAGGATCCATTAGTGAACAAGTGACGGAATTATGCTAAATTTCTCCAAATCCCTTCTCGTAAAGGAACAAACTCATCATCAACTTGGATGACCTGAAGTTGCATAATTTTTCACCAAAGTTTCATTAATGGATGAGCTATTTCTTAAAAAAAATAATAAAAAGTAATATTCCAAGAATGTTTTTATTCTCTTACCCACTTCCTTTTTGGTCCATCGTCCTGGAAGGAACCCGTAAATCTTAAATGTACATAGTTTGACGACATCTTAATGTTAAACTAGCACGTAGTTTTCCTCAAAAACCATGAAGTACAAACACAATGTTACGTAAATCAGAATATTTGGCATGTTAAAGCATTACAAATTTAGCTTGCGGGACAAAGTCACTGAAACCTTGAGATGAAATACTGGTGTTTATTAGTTGGCACATTTATGTTACATTCTTATACTGGTTGATTTCACAATCCCAAAACGAAAAAGCTAAATATTCCAGTGAAGGGTACAGCTGTGGAACCAAAGTCTCGCGGCTTTTGTTTCAGAGTGTTGAGAGATTTCAGTCATAGTTCCAGCATCCCATTTAAACCAATTACATTTTTACCAGGCTGAACTCTTATTTTACCCAAGTTTACATTCAGAGTCACAAGCAGGGCAAATTTAAGGTGCTTTCCGTAAGATGAGATTTCACATCCTTGTTTTGTAGGACTTTGAAACGACTGTGTTTGACAGAAGATCATTCACAGCAATGATCGGCTATAGACACAGCCACTTCCACTTACTACAGGAGTCAAAACGTTTTTATTATGCATCTGTGCTAAATGAAGTGTACATTAGTATGGCCATCATCACGTATCTCAATCAAGAAAACAGACCAGATTAGCTATTACATGCTACGCTAAAAGTGAAAGAGAAAGACTTGCAATCAGCTGGAAAATCGATGGCATTAGTGTTGACATATTAATCAAAGGCATGTAAACATAAATGACAGATAAAAGTATGTTCATTCACGTTTTAGGTTCATCATTACTCATTTTGCAGTCACACTAACAATATTACGAAATCTTGAATTAAAAATGTACTTCATAAGGATCATAAATGCACTTAAAACTCCCAGAGGAGCAAAACGATGTGGTTCAGTCTAGAGGAAATAAATCACCCAACCTGGCGTGCACCATATCTATACATCATAATGACAAGCACTGCAATTTGACGTTTTGATCTGTACAAAAGCGTTTAGAAGACACCAAAACATCTCGCTAACTACAGTGGCTCAAGATTCACAGTATTTCGCCAAGCGCTTAACAGAGCGTGCAGTTCGGCTTTCACAACATATTAAACATTTCAAAAGAGAAGATGTTTAAATGAGTTCTAGTTGATGATATGGTCATTTCTGAAAAGGGTGAGAGGTTAAAACAACCAAATACCTCATCAGCGGGACTTGAAGTCCAAGAAAACGGAAGGACAGAAAACAACTTCAGCAATTGTCAGAAGAATATTAATAGCCAAAGATGAAACAATTTCAGGGGTCTGCTGAACATCCATAAAAAGTGCCCTTTGAAAACACGATGTGAAAACTGTCCTAGTGCAGACTAGAGCTAGTTTTGTGCAAAAAAAAAAAAACAATCTGCTAACAGCTAAAATGAACTTGAAACCCATTTTACTTTCTTAAAGAGAAAAAATGTTATTTACTTACCTTCATGATGTCCCAAACATGTATGAGCTTCAATCTGCTGTTAAACACAACAATACAATAAGTAGTTGTTGGTCACCATTGACTTCCATCATATAATATTTTTTTTCCATATTATGGAAGTCAGTGGCTACCATCAATTGTTAAGTTTCAAATTGTTTAGTCATCTTCTGTGCTCAACAACTCATACAGATTTGAAACAACTTGAGGATAGGTAAATAATGACAGATTCAGATTTCAGTATGTTCCATACATTTTATTTTAGCAAAGTTCAACTGCTCATTATTGATGGCATTTTTTTTCACCTGAAACAACATGAACTGAAATGAATCATGCTCAATAATACATTAAACACAGAAAAGGTAAAAAGTCTCTATTTTGATTTCATGTTGTTAGTGAGGATTTTTGAAACTGCTAGGTAACATTATAATCTTTCATAGATTTTCAACAGATTGCTTAGAAAATCGAAGTGAATCTTCTAGTTTAGGGAGAGGATTTCCAAGCTACTTCTTGATTTAACTGTCCACCCTTATCTACCGTGGCACTTCTTAAAGTCAACATGATACGTGCAACACGTTTTACTAATTAAATTCTACTTTAATCCATCTGGATGTGATTGCATCATGAATTTTTGAGTTTCATACCAGAATGAGATTGCAGTTGCACAATATGTTGCACTGATGAAACCAGGAAAATATATGAAAAAGTACAATGGGTCTATTTTGTTTTCATGTTGATTTTAAAAAGTGCTACAGAAAACCATTACAGCACTTTAAAGACCTACCAAATCATACCACCGCTCTCTCACAGAACATGTCTAAACAATTGAGTTGCAATGAATTAGTGCTGCTAATGGCACCCATTTCCACACAAGATTCACTGTAAAGTTTGCAATACTAAATTCTAAGTCTTCCAAACCTCAGCAGGTTGGAAAGAAATGTACTGGATTAAAAAAAGTATGCGCTTGTAGAATTGCGCTCCAGTCTAATCAGGTACTAGTATAAATTAAATATGTTTTTGCAGGCCCACAAGTTATTAACAAGATGGCAAGACAAAATAGGGTAAGTTAAGAGCATCAATTTAACACAGGTTAAACATTCATCGCATCACGCAAACTCAAAAGACAAATAAATACCAGTGTTCATGCTGAACTGTTAACTTCTCACAGTTCCACCATTCAGAAGACTAAACGTTTCCTCTCGCAACCGCCGAAAGAGAACTAAAGAAAAACTCGTTCACACATACGCACACAGAGGAAATCGAACATGTAAAACTACTGAAAGCCACATGCTGACGCACCATGTGTAGATTTTTACATCACAACAGTAAAAAGTAGTTCTTGCATTCGTTTAATCTCACACTTGGGCCGCTAAAAGTCGCAGGTTTCATGCAACAGTCCGCACGAAAGGAGGATTAAACAGGAAAAGCAAAAGTGTTACATTTACAAAACATCGTTTCGAATATTCAACCAACACTTGATGTCTGCGTCACCTTCTCGGTGCTCAAAAAGCCTTGGCAAACCGTCGTTTTTGTGTCTTTTTTTAATGAAAAAGAATAATCAATGTTTTGCATTAGTTATCTGATATCAGAGACGGAGCTCTGATTAATGCTGTAGGTGGGAGACAGGTCTCCTCCTATTGTGGCCACCAGGGGCGTCCCGTTACTGTTCAGACAGCCTTCTTTAAGAGCCGCGAAGTAACTGGCCTGTACTGGTTTGTGACACTGCAACACTTCTATGGCATCTTCGATTTTGAACCATTCCCTTTTCCTCCCTGACAAAACAAAGCAAACAAACCAAAAAATGTTAAGTAGGTGTTATGAGCCAAATCATTTAAATCACAAAACATTTGATTTTTCACATTTGCTAAAGGCTCTGACAAGAATATTCAGATATTATATATATTTTGATGATATGAGCCATGATGTTAATGTTGCCGTGACATTGCCACATGCCTGTGTTCATCTGAATTATGGGTCATGTATGCACTTTATTCGGTATATACTCCATTCTGTCACGGTTTCAAAAATTTGTTCTTGCTTTTTAAAGACATGAATACTTTTATTCAGACAGGACACATTAAATTACTCAAAAGTGACAGTAGAGACATTTATAAAGTTACAAAAGATTTCTATTTCAAATAAAGGCTGTTCTTATGAACTTTTTATTGAGCAAAGAATCCTGAAAAATTAAATGCATCACAATCAAATGTTTCCACAAAAATATGAAGCAGCACAACTGTTTTCAACATTGATAATAATCAGAAATGTTTCTTAAGCAGCAAATCATCAAATTACAATGATTTCTGAAGGATCATGTGACAATGAAAAATGAAAATTCAACTTTGATCACAGAAATAAATTACATTTTACAATATTTTCTAATTAAAAAGGTAGCTGAAATTGTAATAATATTTCAAAATAATGCTGTTTTGTAATGGATTTTACTTAATAAATAAACAATAGCAACTTTTATACCATAGTGTATTATTCTAAAGTACTAACCAATGTTTACTGAATCCTCCCAATCTTCCAGAACTTCAGTTACGATGAGAACGTAGACGTACGTTCTGTGTTTCCTATCTCGATTCTAAATATAAAACAAAACGTTATTTAAAACAGTTAAGACATGCAGCACAACACTTTCATAGAAAGCCATTCTTTCTTAAAGTACTTACCTCAAATATTCCTACTAGTCTTCCTAAAGTGCCCTTGACACCAGCCTGTAAAACAACAAGTGAATGAAAATAAATCATTGTGTTTTCATTATTATTATTTTAAAGAGACAACCATCATGATGTTGTTTAGGCCAAATGTCGCGTACACAACATGGAGCGGACTTCAACTTGAGTGGCTGATTGTCGTCAAACATGGTCTAAATTTAGTCCTGATTATATAGTGGTGATCCAAAAGTCTGAGGCCACTAGTGAAAATATTTCAATTTAATATGAATTACCGTTAAAAACAAGCGTGGGATCTGTGAGATTTAGACTTTTTTTGTTTCTTCTGCTCATCAAGACTGTATTTATTTGATCAAAAATACAGAAAAAAAAACAATAATAATGTGAAATATTATTACAATTTAAAAAAAAAGTTTTCTATTGTCAAACGTTTGTCTAACGTTTCAAAATGTTATTTATTCTATATATTTATTATCTTAGACTTCAGGAAAATCCCACATATGCGGTTCCTTCGAACACGTATGACGTTGTGTCATGGGATGTTTATAGTGTACGGCCGCTCTTGCTACTGTCTGGCAGCGGAGGTGTGAAGACCAGCTCCTAATCTGAGTCTAATGCCCTTTAAAACTGTAAGGTGATCGTCCAGGAAGAATGCTGTCTGTCAGATGGCCAGCGAAAGTAAGAGAGTATGGCGGATCTCAGCTGATGGAACATTATCACTTCTCTTTATGAGAAACCCTAAAGGTTAAATGTCAGCAGAGAGAAAACCTAGAGTTTCCATGTTTGTGCAATGCATTGATATGTGACATAACCAAATAGCCATCAAAAAATCTGTTAATTAATGATATCTACTACGAATGGCGTGAGAAGCTTTTTGCAATGGACAGCTGATTACGATAAATACTAGAAATGATTATTTATTTCATGCATAATCCTAGAGGTGGAAGTCAAACCTCTTCACAGACTTCTCGGGCGGCAGCGACGCTGGGCTCTTCCTCGGGCTCCATTCCTCCTCCAGGTACGATCCATTTGTCTGGATATCTGCTGCTGCTCACCAGTAACACCTGTGAGGAAACATTTTACAAGTTTTCGGTCTGTCCAACTGGATGAAAGTCAATGACAGGACAATATATCAATTGATAATGGGCCATTGAGAAATAATCACTGCTTATGAACAAAAGCAATAGTTCCTTGTGTCTGTTCAAAATCACTCGCCACAATTGTTATAAACATTTTACGTGTGTGCGCAGCGAAATCTGTATTCTCCGACTCTCTCTCTGTGTGTGTGATGAGTGTTGGTTTGTGTGCATCAATTAAAGCAGAACATTAATATGTAACGGTATATGTAATATGTAATTAAACGGTTTATTGCATACCTGCCAGCCAATCAGAATCCAGTATTCAGACAGACCATGGAATAAATCTTATTAATCAACAGCACTGTAATCTGAGTTTGTAAAGTTAAATTCCTGTATGTAAATACTAATATAACACATTTCTCACAAATAAAATAATGAAAAAAAATCTATATAACCAGTTAACATACAAATAAAACAACACAAACAAAAGTTACAGACCCATCGAATACTAAAAAATATTAACAACAGTATAAAAAATGTCTCTCAAAATATATTACCTCGCTTTATTTAGTATCTTAATTGGTATCATTAACAATAAAATAAAAAAATAAACGTTTTTTTTCAGAAACACAATTAAAATAAATTAATAAATTTCCTTTCAGTAATTATCACAAAGCAAAGCAGTTAAAATATTGCTTATTTTGCTTCTATATAGTATTATAAATGATGCCTTTATAAATCCTTATTTTTGTTCCATAGAATTTATTTAAATATGTTTTCAAATGATGTAATCAAATGCTTTCTTGAATGTACCATGGGTTTGAGAAAAACCGTACCACAGTATATTTCAAAGTACTACAGTAACTTAGGCCTATTAACTAGTACCATGGTACAGCCACATCACTTTTTTGTAAGCAATGGTTCTACCATCAAAAAATACCATGGTGACGTACACCACAGTACTTTATTACAAGGAAGGAAGTCTTTAAAGGTTTCCCATTTGAGAATTAGAACAAAGGCTAACCGAGGCTTATCATAGCACATATTATTGCTCTTTTGTTGGTTTTGATAGTCATCATTTGTTTGTTTAAGAGCGTCTGCTAACTGACTAAATGTAAATGCTGCACGTGATCTCAGATCAGATGGATTTCAATGAATCAATCAAGCTGTCAACGAGTCGAGTTCTCAGCGCAGCTTCATTGATTAGCGCTTGTCGCGTCGTTTAACGCTAGGCCAACTGCGCTAACTGTTCCCAGGCTAACCGCTGATAGCACGACACTACCGCGCAGCCAAGGGCTTGAGATCCGCCAGCTGACGCACCGCACGCGCCGCGCGACTCACCTCCTGCTCGGCGTCGCTCCTGAAACACAGGCAGGCGGCCCGCTTCTTGAACCCGTCTCCATCATAGGTGCGCGTTTGGTTCGACTTCAGCTTCATCATCTCGGGCTGCGCGTTGCGACTGAGATCGGAACCTGAACCTGCCGCGCGGCAAGAGAGACAAAGTCCGTCCGCGAATGGAAACCCCGCGTTATTCACTGGAAAAAAGCTCTTCTGCGCTTCATTTTTCCAAAGCCGAGCGTATCTCGGAGACAGACGCCATTATCGAAACCGCTACGGGATGTGCGCAACCTGCGCAGCGCAGACAGATAAAAAGAACGTTGTTGGTTTTAGAGAATAGGGCGTGCGGATATGAAATTCCGCATAACAATCCGTTCATTGTATACGCGTTATCATTATTATTATTATTTAATAATAATTTGTTTTGCTAACTTTTGTTTATTAATTGTTGGTACATTAACAATAATTGTTAGACGTATTATTAAATTGATCTAATCAGTAGGCTATTAAATATACAGTCTTTTACAGAATTTACAATATTATATTATTTTAATTAATATTATATTACTTATTGTGACTTTAATCAGTTAAATTAATAATGGTTCTATTATTAATCAAATCACTGTTTAATTAAAGTACACGGTACTGTAATTTGTCTTGTAAATACTAATATGAAACACTTTTCTCACAATTATGATTTAAAAACCTGTGCATAGCTAATTAATATACAAATAAAACAACAGTAACAGCGACAAATAGTTATATAAGGATCCATCAAATACTTGGTTATTTATTTATTTATTTATGCATTTAGCAGACACTTTTATCCAAAGCGACTTACAGTGCATTCAGGCCAACATTTTTTACCTAACGTGTTCCCTGGGAATCGAACCCACAACCTTTTGCATATATATATATATATATATATATATATATATATATTCTTTGAAAATATATCCACTATATTAGACCAATCCAATTATATATCCAATATATTTAGACTTAATTACTTTTTACTTTATAAACATTTTTTAAAAAGTAAACAAATCTCTCTAAAACATTCTCTCAAATACATCTATTTTTCCTTTGCACTGTATTTAGTATTTAAAGTAGTAACATGGGTCTATTTCTTTCAATTATTATGATATAATGTAATAATAAATACAACGGTAACCATTAGTATTGTATATGAAAATGCACAAACAATTTGCAAAAGTATTTTTTTTTATTAAGATCAACAGACACTATACATACTAATAAAGTCTATAAATCTAATGCACATTTTATAACTCTAATATTGTATTAATAAAATATCACACACCATATGCCTAGGCTATTCACTTCTACACGGACAATCACTGCAGAATAAAGGGTGTTTCTACTGCTGAAGGGATTGACGGTGTCTTGGGCTTTTGCTGTTTGTTCATGACACTGAAAATACCTGAGGTGAACATTTCAGAAGTTATGAGTACTTGAATGCATCAAATGCAATCCAAAAGTGGATTAATATAGGCTATAATTTAGATTGCACTTCTGCTAAATATATCTATTTCAATGGAGTGTATCATTACATTTTTAGGGACCCTGAAAAGAATAAATCTGAATCCTTGAGAAGCATAGCTTAATGGCATTGTTGTGATCTGTCATGTAGACAGCTAGATGATTAAAAGAAATCATTTTGAAATAAATATTCCATAAGCACTTGGGTGTGGAGAACCTTGAGCTGATACCTGTAATGCAAACAGTCCTTTGAGGAAATGCTGTCAGTAGGTGGTTTGTGAATGTTATGCATTATTGGTAATATTAATACATTTCAATGATCGTTTATATACCTTGATACCTTGAGTCACCACTTGATGGCGTCCTGAAGCAAAACCACCTGAGAACATCTTCTATAAGCCAAGCATATTAGGGAATTATTTAAATTGATGTGTAATTTATTTCTTCACCTTTACGTTTTTTATCATTAAATCTCTTTTTAACTGTGTAAGAAACACAAAGTGCTGTATCAGATTCACTCCCCATTAGGAATTAGTCATCATGCTGTTCCAAAACACCAATCGTTTTAACTGGAATGTCTTCTAACACAATACACCAGCAAAGACATCTGTTTTCCGTCAATCGGTTTCAAAGTGCATTTGTACCTGCAAGGTCGGTGTCGGTCATGGCTTCAAAACTGAACAATGCTTCCAGAAACGTCAGTAGTGACAAACAAACACAGAATTATACATCCAAAAACAAACCTTTGTTATTATCCTCAATGCTGATTCCTGGGGATTCTAGTGGAAAACATCACATAAGCTGCTGCTGAAGTAATAATCCATCCAAAAATGAATATTTGCTGAAAATGTACTCATTCTCAGGCAATCCTAGATGTAGATTAGTCTGTTTCTTGTTTCTCAGAATAGATTTGGAGAAGTTTAGCATTAAGTCACTTGCTCACCAATGGATCATCTGCAGTGAATGGGTGCCATCAGAATGAGAGTCCCTGTATTGTCCTCTCACACCAAAATCCACCCACATGTTTGTTTAAAATAGTTTCTCGGATATTTTGTTGTTGTTGTAAGTGGTGTTTGATCTGTGCATATTTCTCTCCTGATTCAGACGAGATGACTTTTTCAATTGAAGAAGCAATATTATGAATTACGGACTCATATTTTGGCCAAAAGAAAGAGTTTGAAGTTCAAACCGTTCTAATGATGGACTTGTTTTTACAAAGACGCAACTTTTTGCTTCACAAGATGTTAATTAATGGACTGGAATTTGGTGTGGATTACTTGTAGGTTATTGTGATGTTTCTAATCAGACTCTCATTCTGACGGCACCCATTCACTGCAGAGGATCCTCTGTGAGCAAGTGCTGTAATGTTACATTTCTCCAAATCTGTTTTGATGAACAAACACTCATTTACATCCTGGGTGTCCTGAGGGTGAGTAAAGTTTCAACAAATTAGCATTTTTGGCTGAACTATTCCTTCAAGCTAAATCTACGAGCTCCCTCAAACCAGGCAACTTATATTTGATTACAAAATATAAGAACCTGCCTCGAAACTAATTTTCACTGATGTTTACACAGTAATATACACTAAAAAAAAGCTAGGTAAACTGTTAATTGGTAAACTGTAAACAGCTACATTCAGAATCAATGCATTCTATGAGAACTATTAAGCTCATGATGTTACACATTAAATTATAGCTTGATCTAAATCTAGTCTACAACATGGACACAAAACATACTAAACAGAACTACAAACCAAGCATAAGTAGAAAAGCACCTCAGTCCAATAGATATATAGTAAAAGTAACTGGAAATTTGTATGCAGTAAGATTCTACAGTATATTTGATCTAATTACATAAAAGTCATGTGTTATGCAGAACATTACATCTATTACTGTCCTTTTGTGGCTGTAAAAAAGATGTGAATGACATTCCATGTTATTCACGGGTTGGAGAGCAGACGGTTGGTTTGTTTGGTTGAGTATGAGGTAGTGCTCCAGTTAGATTGTTACTGCTCCTCCTCGTCATCTTCCTCAGCGTCCTCAGATGAGTCCTGTGGTTTTTCCTTTTCCTGTGTGAAACAGAATCAAACATTTGGAGATGAAATGCATGGAAGCAAAGTTCCTCTCTTCCATGCTATATTTGACATTTACAATGCCATTTTAAATCAGTTTAGCAAGATAGTTTGGCTTTTAAATTTGCAGATCAATTCTGTGCAATTTGAAATTAAATATATAATTTAAAGACAGTTCACCAAAAAATACACATCAGCAAATTAGACTGTGATGCTCAAATTCAGCTTTGCACCACAGGAATAAATTACATTTTAATACATATGTTCTTACCACAGGTGATATTTCGAGTCTAAAAGCTCTTCATCAGATAACATAAAAAATATTTTCTACTTTTGGAACAGTGGTGTGCAAACTTTGCTTTTTCTGCTTGAAATTGTTTTTGTGGTTGAGAACCCACATTGAGCTTTTGGCCTGTTAGATGTGCAAACAGAAATCTGTTATTTTAAATAATAATTTTTCACATTACTGTTTTTACTGTATCAAATAAATGCAGCCTTGGTGAGCCGATGAGACATCTTTCTATAACACTTTTATTAATTATTTCAGTTTTGACCAGTAATGTACAATTACTGAGCTTTTACTCTCATGCCATTATGATTTCCCCCCCCCCCACGAATGTTATGCACAGAACTCGATGCTGCAAAAATGCACATCAAATATATTCAACAGGACTCTGTTGCTTTTAATTCATTGGCTAAGCATTCATAAAATAAAATAAAATAAGATAAAATATGTCCAGATTTGTGTTCCACAGAAGAAAGTAAATAATTACAGAATTATAATTATAATTGCACAAACTATTATTTTAATATATGTACCTCTTTCTTCGGTTTCCCCTTAGGTTTGCTGGCAGAAGCCGATGATTTCTATTGAACAGAAAATGAAATTAACAAACAATTATTCAAGTGTCAAAAAAATCTGTCACTCATATGCAATAAGCACTCCCAGGCTAAACCACTGGATAAAACCAGATAAAACTAATGGCACTTTTATTTTTTCAAATCATTTTCACAGGCCAGTGTGGCATTGCATGGCAAGTACACCAGTAGAGGGAGCCTGTTTCTGCACATGACAACAGATGGAGGGGGCATTGAGTTCATTGGGGACTCTTGAGGCGGAGGCTAACAGTACATTGCTCAGGGCTAAGTGGCTAACAGCAGGTCACCTGCATTTGGTCGATGGATGAGCTGTCAACCAAAAACCTGCATAACACTATTCACAATTAATAATGCATATGTCACTGTGTGTTTGCAAACCAGAGACAGCTGTGTTGTACTACTCTGCAATAGTGAGAAAAATAGTATCTATATTTACATGGCTATGTCATAATCACACAAAGAGACTAATTATTCATAGTGTGAGTTAATTAAAAAGAAGAAGGCTTACCCTCTTGGATGGGCCTTTGTTTTTGCTGCCTTTTGGCCGTCCTCTTGGTCTTTTCGCAGTAGGCGACCCACTCAATTCCTGCAAGAAAACATGTTTATTAAGAAGTTGTCTTAATACAACACTGTAATGTTACTAAAACTGGAGATGCATCAACTATATTGTTACGGCATTACTGAAAACAAACACCCCATGCATTATTATATTCTTTTCACTCAGAAAGTAAACTGGTTTAATATTGATCACTAAAAACGCACTATTATATAATACCTTTGGATGTTTCCTTGGTCTTCCTCGTCCCCTTTTCTCAGCTCCATCCTTGTCTTTAAAGGAGACTGTTTGTTTCTCTGAATCACTCATGTTTTTTTGGCTGTTTAAATAGAAATTAAATTCATTAAACAGCCGCTTTTATATCCAAGCAGCTACAATTTGAATTGATAACATTACTGATTATTTATTAATGTGACTTATACAAAGGTTTACACTGAATGCATTCGCTAATTATGCACCTTTACATCTTAAGTCATGTATAAAAAGATCTAGATGCAATGGCTGATTAAGTTTAAAGGAAGGATGTATTGTGATAATTTTCAGGCATACAGTATTGAGGGTCTCTGGGATATTAAAACAATGCACAGTCAGTCTCATAAACTTTAATAATTGCATTCGTGTCTGTAACCTTCTGGGTACTTTGGAAAATAACTGGTGTTGATGCACAGGCGAGGCGCTCAGTAGGTTATGCAACGATAAATCTGTCTGGAATCTATATAGCGCGCGCTGCACTTACAGACGGACGTGCAAATGAGCATTTCAGTTCTCGTGCAACCATTTAAAACAGAACCAAACATTCACTTACATGCACTTACAGGAAAATAATGTTGTGGTGCGCGCTGTTCTGCTCGGTGGCCCCACCTCCAGCACGATCTCTGCTGATTGAATTAGAGCGCAACCGACAGTCTACCAATAAACCACGGTCTAATTCCGAGCTAAATAGACATCTGCGTGTGGAAAAGAGCGAAATTAACTCTGTCGCTTCCGATCGTATCGCGGGAGACGCGGAATAGATGCAATTAAAGCGAGTTCAGGAATAGCCGCCTGTCAGTGGAATAAAAAGCCAATGGAAAAGCGGGATGAACCGCAGGTTGATGGAGGAGAGGCGGATCTCACGCGCCATATGCTGCATATAAAGGCTGTGACAAATTACTGGCGCCAACTATGAAATCAACTTCAAGGAAAATAAGAAAAAAAGAGAAAATAAATAAATAAATCATAATGCTTCTTTAAATATTATATACAAACAGCTGCCCAATGAAGATAGATAGATAGATAGATAGATAGATAGATAGATAGATAGATAGATAGATAGATAGATAGATAGATAGATAGATAGATAGATAGATAGATAGACAGACAGACAGATTGAGAACATCTTCCATGAAAATAAAATAATAATATTAAATTAAAAGTAATAAATTATTTTAACTTTTTAAATAAAAACAAAAAAAGCCGACATTACACAAAATAAATAAGCCGGCATGGTAGTAATATAATATAATATAATATAATATAATATAATATAATATAATATAATATAATATAATATAATATAATATAATATAATATAATATAATATAATATAATATAATATAATATAATATAATATAATATAATATGATTGTGTATAACTGTATATAATTGTATATTATATTACATAAAATAATAATAATACGTGTCTGGACTGGACCACAGACTGTATAAAAACCAGCAGGGCAGGGTTTCATATTTTTTTGAAGCACCCCTGGGCGCCGCCATTGGCTAGCGGACCCCCACCTGCTGTTAGTATTCCATTGACTCCCATTCATTTTAGCGTCACTTTGACAGCGAATAACTTTACATCTGAGGCATTTAAAGAATCCATTTGTCCATTAATTATTTCTAAAGAAACACGAAAATGTATAAAAGTCTCCATTACATTTTATCTTACGTTATGGTCCCGTAGAAGCAGTTTTTGTAAAAAAAAATAGGCTAACGATTGCGTCATAATAGCGACTCTCTGTCGCACAGTAGAGAAATTACCGTATGGACAGGAGGAGAAGCTCGCAAGCAATATTTTTCTGTCTATGAGGCAATCGGGGGGACGTGGAGGCATAAAGTTAAGGGAGATAATCTGAATACTTACCAAAATTGCTTCTGTTCATGCTCGCCTTCTCTGGAAGAATCGGTGGTTGATTCAGATTTATCTTGGCACAGCGATCAGAAGATTTACAGGTTGCTCACGTGACATCTACGTCATCAAGCTCAGTTTGAGTCTGCGCCACTGATCTATAATATAGAACATATTCATATTCATATTCATAGTCATATATATAGATCAGTGGTCTGCGCAGTACGCCCGACCCCCAGGAAGTGCGTGCTTCTAATTGACTTCATTTTTCTCCGTTGAATCCAATGGGGTCGCTGTGTCTATTTCTTTTACTGTCTATGATAAAAACAGGCTCGGACAGGCTGTAGTTTGTTGTAAAAATTACGCTGTATTGTTGTGCGCATGCCCAGTAGCGCCATACGTTCTTCTCCGTGACTGGGCGCGTAAATGTGACGTTGTAAAAACTACGTCATTGTGCTTGAAGGCAGCATATTAGAAGAATTAAAACAATGAGATTTACAAGATCTGTATGTATGTGTTTTCTATGATCTTTTATCTGTATGTCTTCTTGAATGAAACCGAGTCGAACCGATGAACTGAAACGCGTGGTAACCGTGTTTTGTTGTGTGCTGAATGGCTGTGAATGGCTTGTGTGTTGTTTACATTGCAAACAGCTCTAGAACGTACAGCCTTATGAGTGCAAGTCAGTCACATCCGTGCGTTCGTCCTTCAAATATACTGGATTTCAAAGACTTGTAAATGATGGTTAGTTGTGAGAGTAATGCTGGTTAAAGTGACGCTCTTCAGGCATAATCAGAAAGTCTGTTAACTAACTGTAATTACAGTTTTAACCAGTTAACCAGGACTGTTGAGAATGCTGGTGTATCAACAGATGATAATAAAACTATTAGCTATTTTTAACAGGCTTTGCTAAAATGGAAAATTACTTTGTAAAATACGTGTATGATTGTGTTTTACATACATACATACATACACACACACACACACATATATATATATGTGTGTGTATATGTATGTATGTATGTAAAATATATAATTTATGTATATATATAAGTGCTGTCAAACAAGTAATCACAATTAATCACATCCAAAATTAGTTTTTTTTTTACATAATATATGTGTGTACTGTGTATATTTATCATGTGTATATATAAATACACACACATACAGTATATATTTGTAAAATATTTAAATTATATAAATTTATATTCTTATATTTTATATTATATATAAATAAATGTTATATATATATATATATATATATATAATATTATATATACGTGCATGTATTTGTATTTATATATACATAATACATATACACACATATATTATGTAAACAAAAACTTATTTTAGATGCGAATCATACGATTAATTGTTTGACAGTACTAATATACATATATATATATATATATATATATATATTACAGTATTAACATTGTATAATTTATTTGTTTATTTATTCTTGCCCTTAAAAAGATAACTACACAGGTCATGTGGTATGTTGCATTTCCTATAAAGGTTACCCTCCACAGAGGCAGTTTTTACTCTCATCTGGTGCTTGGTGAGTGTTCATTTTGGACCTCGCCTCCAGGTACTACAGACTATAAAAATACCTGACCACAGGTTCTTGCTCAGAGTTCAATGAGCTAGTTCATCCACCGCAGTGCTTTGAAGCCACACCACAAGCCACGCATGCATAGATACATTACCATGGTTTATGGCAGAAGTCAGTAACATGCTTTCTGTTTTCCAGGACTAAACCGACGTGATCTGCTGGCTGCTCCACCTCCTCTACAGTAATGCGTTGTCAATAAAAATGGGAGGCAGCGGATCCAAAACCAAAGGAGTCTGGCCTTTTAGCAACTCAGGAGCTGGAGGAGAAGCTCCCGGTGAGGTCAATGAACAGTGTTTAGCACGTCTACGAGGCTCCAAGAACGCAACACCATTTGTCTTTACAAGGAGAAGGTAAATGTTCAAGTCAAAAAACCTTTAAGAACTGAGAGCTGTTTAGTTTACTGTGGCCAGGTCTTGGTGGTTTGGGTCATGTGGAGTCACTCTCATGTCAAGGACACATCATTTTTTACCTCGAAAACAAGAAGATATGTTTTGTTTATAGAACGACACATTCTTTGCTTAATTCATAATAATATAACTTAATAAAATCTTAACTCAGAACCATTGAGAAAAATGGTATTTACAAAAGCAACAACAGTGCATTTCAGTCAGTTTGTGAGAAAGTATTCTCCAATTTAATAATGCCAG
This sequence comes from Carassius carassius, assembly GCF_963082965.1. NCBI lineage: Eukaryota > Metazoa > Chordata > Actinopteri > Cypriniformes > Cyprinidae > Carassius > Carassius carassius. Next base: position 2,905,093 of record NC_081771.1, read on the forward strand.
AATCATTCGTTCATTCATACATACATGCATAAATAAATACATATTTCATTTAATTTAGGAAATAAATATTTCGTTTAAAAAATTGAGACCTGTATGTTCATCCAGCTGCTGTTTGTTGTTGCAGCTCCTTGTATTTTGATGAAGATGGAGATCTGGCTCATGAATTTTACGAGGAGACTGTGGTGACCAAGAACGGCAGAAAGAAAGCTAAACTGAAGAGGATTCAGAAGAATCTTATACCTCAGGTGAGAGATACATGCAAATATTTAGTGCATATTGACAGGATCAACTGAAAAAAACATTTGAAATTTAAACAGAATGATTATAATTTATGATGATTAAGACGTTAGATTTGATATGTAAACCCATGATTTGCTTCTTGATTTGGCTAGTCAGTAGCACATGAAATGTATCATTTATTATAAATACTTTGCTCAGCTTTTCAGTAATAGAAAGACACCACATAAAATAAAATGTGTATCTGCTAAAAATAGGCTTGTAGTATAAAAAAACATTGATTACAAGCCTATTTTTATTGTATTATTTATTAATTGGTCTCTTATCTAAACATTTATTTATGTATGTATATTTTTATATTCATTCATTCATTATCTCTCATCTTAACATTTAACTTACCTTCATTCATTCATTATTCAATTGGCTATTTATTACTTGTTTCCTATCTGAACACTTTAAAAAAAATGTGTTTGTTTCTGGTGTCTTATAGAAAAATTTCACTTACCTTAAATCACATAATTTAGTTTTTTTTTTTTTTTTACAGTATTTTTTTATGTCATGTCTACAGGGAATCATTAAGTTGGATCACCCGCGAATCCGCGTCGACTTCCCTGTCATCCTGTGTGAAATATAAACACAGACACTGTGAGAAGTGGCACAATCACCCCAGACTTCCTTCCTCCTTCGGTGTTCTTCTGAGAGGATTCTGTTACGACAGCCAGGGGGTTCTGCCCTTCACATGGCTTTGACCAAAAACATGAATCATATTTTCTGATTTGTATTTTGGTGTATAGACAGCAGACATACAGTGTCTTGTCTTCTGTGATGTACAGTAAGGAATGCATGTGCAATGAGAGCGTGTGAGTATGGAGCAGTGCAGGGATTGTACAGAAATCACTCGTGTTTGTTGATGTCGACCAACTGCAGTGTGTTTTTTTCGTCGTATTGTATATTATAATATTCTGTTGTATCAAAGTCTGACTCTGTTTGTCGGGTTGCAACCCATATCTGCACTTTCTTCTCATTTATTGTACAGTAAATTATGAGTTGATATATTTGAATAAAGCTGTTTAGCAGATTACTCAGTAGTAATTATTTACGTTATAAACATTAATGTTTATAGTAAAATAAAAAGACAGTCACAGTCCATTTTACATCCATAATGTAGAGGTGAAACAAAATGTTCAGTGAGAAAAGATAAAGAAAGCTGAAAAACAAATAGTAATATATTTCAATGCATCTCTATCAGCTGATATTGGATATTTAATTGTGGTTATTTAACACTGTTAGATATTATCTTTAGCAAATTTAAAAATAAATATCTTCTTTTTTTTTCAAACAGTACATAGTGTTGTGACCAGTGCTATTTTAGTATCACTGACATACTATTGCAGTTTTTGATCATATATTTAGATTTTATTTTTATATTTTCTGTTTTAATTTTAGTTAAAGTTTTAGTGCGTTTGCTATGTTTTTGTCATTTGTTTAATGTCTGTATAGTAAACTAATTTACACTAAACAAAGTGAGAAATGTTAAGCTGAAATAAAAAGTTTTTTAACATCTGTTTTATTTTATTATTTTATTTTCAAGTATTGAAAATGTAGTTTTAGTTACAGCCTCGAAAATTTACATTAACATTACGGACATTAATAATAATAATAATAATTTATAGTCATTATTAATTCATTCAATAGTATGGAATTGTCATCTATGCTATTTATCAGTTTTTGTCCCTGAGATTAAACTAGTTATCTTGTCAGAATCTCACTATTGGTGCAAAACAATGTAGTGGTAATTCAAAAGAAAAATATTTTTCCAATAAATTATAGTCAGTTTTTCTCTGGGTCGTGAATTGAAAATGCCGTCCCTCCCTCATTTTTAGTATTTTTTTTTGGCTGTGGGTTCTGTAGATCGCCTGGCATCTGGGTGTGGTAGATGGTGAAATGTCAGAGGTAAAGCTGTTTTCAGTGTTTCCTCACTTCTTTGAACTTCACTGCTGGAAGGCTTTAACTCCTGTACAGTGGCTTGATCTCCATCGACATGAGATGGACGCTTTATCAGAGCCAGCCAGGCCATCAAAGGTAGGTTTTCATTAGAAACAGATGCCTGTCTCGATGAAAATGACTTCACTGGGAATGTTTGTCCCACCCATGTGAATGAAACACAGGAAGCTCCAACAGGATGCCACGTCTGCACACAATCATTGACACTGATAAGAGAGAATAAGCTTGGAGGGTTTATGAGAGAATGTGTGATGAGACATGTGAAGATAAGGAACAGATAACCCAAAATTATAACTCACTAATCGTCAAATCACCCTATTATGCTTCAAATGTATATGACAGGGCCATAAGTAACGACCATAGACAGTCCCACCCCCTAATAATTACAAATAGCTAAATTATTAATCAAATTAAAGTAGGGAGGGCTTACAGTGAACAGACAGATTCCAGAAAGAGAGTAATATACTGAGAGTAATCCAAAGATGCAAACTACTCAATTTTTTTTCTCAAACGGACATTTTGAATAGAAAATATGGTTTCATTTATGTGATTCATGTAACTGAATCGGATGAAACAAGAAATGTATGTGTTCCCTACATATGAGGCATAACTTACCAAAAAGTGCATTTTAAAATATTAGCAAATAGTTCAAAATAATTAGCCTACTTCTCAACTATTTGTACACAATGGTGAAGGAAAGTCTATGTCTAATTCTATTCGGAAAGTAGGTTAATAATAAATAAAAAAATATTTGTGTGCATATATATATATATATATATATATATATATATATATATATATATATATATATATATATATATATAAAGCTATTCCTGTTCGCTTGTTGAATGATCTTACTTAAGGAAAGGCATTTTTCAAAATTCTGATAAAGCTGCGGTTGACCTTTGACTCGAGGGTGTGCTATGGGAGTGACTTACAGGAGTAGAGATGGAGGGATAATACAGGGTAGCCGCTGTCTCTGATCTCTCCTAGTGCTCGAGGATGTGAGTTTGCCATTTTTGGGAGGCGGGTGTGTGTGTGTGTGTCCAGTTCCTCTCATATTGTTAAAGCTTCCTGGTGCTGCCTAGTTGGAAGAAATGGTGATGTAAAACCCCAAGAATGGGAAGAAAAGAAAAAGGCCCGAGGAAGGAAGTGGCCCTCTCTCTTTCATGAACAGGAACACACACATGCACTGACAGAGGCCACACATGAGTCAGCAGAATATGCAGGAACGGCGGAACAGGATCTCTGCAGGTCATTGTCAGAAAGGAACCGCTTGAAAGCCACCCAATGCTACTCTGATTTCATATTTGTCGTGTGCATCCTCAAATGTCAGAAAAGTTTCAATGAATCCATACTATTATTGCACACACAGTTTTATAGACTAAACCTAATACCTGATATGGCTAAATATTTAAATGAATTTAACCTTACATTAATTTTACAGTTATGTGATGGTAGAGAAATTTAAATAAAAAATAATTCATTAAAAAATTAACTCAATGAAACAAAGGGGGTAAAGCCTTTATATTATAATCGAAATATTATATAATATAATATTTTAAATTATATTAATATAAAAACATTTAGAAAAAAAGAATATATATATATATACAGTACAGACCAAAAGTTTGGAAACATTACTATTTTTAATGTTTTTGAAAGAAGTTTCTTCTGCTCATCAAGCCTGCATTTATTTGATCAAAAATACAGAAAAAAATGTAATATTGTGATATATTATTACAATTTAAATTAATTGGTTTTAAATGTATTATACTTTAAATTATCATTTATTTCTGTGATGCAAAGCTGAATTTTTAGGATCATTATCACATGATCCTTTAGAAATCATTCTAATATGATGATTCATTATCAAAGTTGGAAACAGTTCTGCTGCTTATTATTTTTTCAGAATATGTGATACTTTTTTAGGATACTTTGATGAATAAAAAGTAAAAAAAAAACAACAACAAAAATTTTTTTTTTTTTTTTTTAAATATAAATATTTTGTAATAATAATATACACTACTGGTCAGTAATTTGGGGTCAGTAATATTTCTTTCTTTCTTCTTTTTAAATAAAATCAATTCTTTTATTCAGCAAGGATGTGTTAAATTGATAAAAAGTGATAGTAAAGAAAATATATTATTAGAATATATATTATTAGAATTTTTATTTTTATTTTGAATAAATGCAGTTCTTTTTAACCTTTTATTCATCAAATACATTAGACAGCAGAACTGTTTCCAACACTCATAATAAATCAGAATATTAGAATGATTTCTAAATGATCATGTGATAGACTGGATGTTACATGTGACACTGAAGGCTGGAGTAATGATGCTGAAAATTCAGCTTTGCATCACAGGAATAAATTATTTTTTTAAGTATATTCAAATAGAAAACTGTCATTTTAAGTTGTAATAATATTTCACAATATTACTGTTTTTTCTGTATTTTTTATCAAATAAATGCAGCCTTGATGAGTAGAAGAAACTTCTTTCAAAAACATTAAAAATAGTAATGTTTCCAAACTTTTGGTCTGTACTGTAAAGTGAAAGTGAGGTGACATTCAGCCAAGTATGGTGACCCATACTCAGAATTTGTGCTCTGCATTTAACCCATCCGAAATGCACACACACAGAGCAGTGAACACACACACACACACGCCCGCCCGGGGAGCAGTTGGGGGTTCGATGCCTTGCTCAAGGGCACCTAAGTCGTGGTATTGAAGGTGGAGAGAGAACTGTACATGCACTCCCCCCACCCACAATTCCTGCCAGCCCGGGACTCACAACCTTTCGATTGGGAGTCCGACTCTCTAACCATTAGGCCACGACTTCCCACATACCATGGTACCATATAATATATATATATATATATATATATATATATATATATTAGAATCATGTCCAAAGCATTACGTTATTTATTTATAGATTTATCTATTTATTGTTAAGAGTGAGCATGTTCATTAGGACTTTTGTGCCTTTTTTGTTTTTATTACCCCCTCACTTTAAAAAGAAATAAATAAAAAACTTTATTTATTTTACTGTTTTATTATTATTATTATTATTATTATTATTGTATAGTGTTTAATATTTAGGTTTGAATTAAAAAAGTGCATGTATAATGTTAACGTTTATATTTAATAAACGTTCTTTTTTTAGTGTTTTATTACTTATTAGCTAAATATTTGTAGAATATTTAATGGTTAGATTTCAACTAATGTACATGTTAATGTTGATTCAATGAAACTCTCCTTAAAAAAAAAACATTTGTTTTGCAGTTTTTTTTTTTTTTTTTTTGTAGATTTGTTATTATGTACATGATTAAAGTTTTAAAGTTTATTCAAAATTTAGATGTGAATGAAGAGGTGCATGCATAATGTTTTTGGACCCAAATGACCACGTTATAGGCCTGTCATTTGCATAAAGGAAAACACGCCCCCAGTGAGCTGGTAATGAAACTGCACCCCTGCACAGAATCAATGAAACTTATAAAAGCGGCGCTTTGAAGTCGTTGCTATGCCGCAAAGATAAAAGCGTCTCAGATGAAGAATTTGAGAAGATTGACAGATCAGACCTCACGCGACATTAGTCCTGATCTCAAGTTGGAGGAACACTCGCGAAACTCTCTCTGTAGGAGGCGACAGGCGACGTGGTGACAGCAATTATTTACATCGCAACCACAGCATAGAGTTATTTATCTGGGAATTAATGTTATTTTTAATATCAAAGGTGAGTTGTTTCTATGAAAAAGTTGTTTTGCTGCTCCATAAATGATTAGAACAGGCTGATGTAGGTTTTTAATTGTATTAAACATTCACAAAAAAGTTGAATGGCACTACGCTGGTAGCTTGTACCATGGTACTACCACGATATTTTGAAGTTGCATGTAAATAATGTGGATTTCAGGACCATGGTATTTAAAGTGTTGTAGTTTTACAATTTATTGCTCAGATGTGGATCTTTAATAGCGGTTCTCAGTAATGTTTTATTGAAACATCATCAGACTATATAGATAGAAGAAACATACATAAATGTCTCAAATTTCAACAAAGAGTAAGTATATTAAGCTATAAGATAATGTGGAGAGTGGAAGAATTATCTAATATCTGAGTAACATCTGATGAGCAGGAGATTTAAGCGAAATTTCCCATTTGCTCCTCATCTAATCCTATTACTGTATGAGATACATTTGATATTATATAGTTTTGGTAATTTTTGCTTATACTTTCCCATGGGTCAGTAAGATCAATGTCTGATCAAGTCATTCAGCCTTCAGCTGGAATATCATCATATCAAAGATATCTTGTGTAGAAATTTTACTTTTATGTAAACAATGTTACATACATTTCTTTAAAAAACAGATTATTAGAGTTTCCTGCAAATGTGTATGTGCATAATAAAATTATATTATTTTGTTATTACATTAATTATTTTCATATATTAAATATTAATTTATTTGTATAATTTTACATATAATATTAAATTCAGTAAGTGGGGAATAACTGTAACACTGGGTTATATAATTTTATAATATTAACCAACTTGATAAATAAGAACTCACTTCCGAGTCATAATATCTTTGAATCATTTGTCTGGGAATGATTGTTATTTTTAATGTCAAAGGTGAGATATTTCATGAAAAAGTCATTTATTTATTTAAATTTTTGCATGATTGTTGCTCTATGGATAATGTGAACAGGATGATGTTGGTTTTACACTCCCAAAACATAATAACACATGAATTTATTATTATTATATAATTTTAGAATATTAACCAACTTTGTTTCAGATAAGAACTTACCTCCAAGTCATAATATCAATGATTTATTTTCCTGGGAATGATTATTTTTAATGTCAATGTTGAGTTATTTTCTCCAAGTCATGTGTTGCTGATTTAAAACCGACTGTTGTATTTAATTTGCTTCAGTAATTATGTTTCCTCTGTGAAAGATTTGTGTCTTCTTGTTTCCTTTCTGAATGAACACTGATACCAGAAAGATGTCAGGGCCCGTATTCACGAAACATTTTCTTACCACTAAGAGTTCTCCTAAATAACAGTAAAAGTTTTCTCTTAAAACCTATTCACAAAGCTGCTGAGACATACAGTATTTTACTAAGGAATAGGTAGAAGTCTTAAGCTAGAAGAAAGGGCGGGGTTGACCTCGTTACTATGGATGATGTCAGCATGCTCACTAACTGCCCACATTGATTGGCTGACAGTCTCTGTCAGAGATTTATTCATAGAAATATTTTAGAGAAAAGATAAAGGTCTAAAAATAAAAACGTTGCCACATTCAAATAAAAGATTTTAAAATGCATGCTAAGTGTGTGTGTTCAGCGAATTGTCAGCCTCTTACATGTATGCTTCTCATAATTAGTGAATATGCATATTAACAGCCTTTTATTTAGCAGAGTAGAATAATGATGGCTGATAGTAAGACATGCAAACGTAAAAGAAAACCAAACTGGAAGCAAGAACAGCTGTTACTTCTTGCCCAAATGGTTAATGAAGGCAAGGGCATAAAGGAATATATAGAGTTGGGATAACCTTCAAAACCGAAGGTGATACCTTTATAAAAGCTCATAATTGTCAAATATTTCTCAAATGTTTACGTTCCGAGTCATTTTAGGATAGTTGGTGACTTGGTTTTAGTGACTTTGGAGTCCTTTTAACTACTCCTAATGTTTCATAGATTTAGGAGCTAGTTTCAGCGCTTAAATGCTTTGTGAAATACTTTTAGATAAAAAATGTAGGAGTCCTACATTTGTGTTATGAGCTACTTTTTATGTTTTGTGAATACGGGCCCAGATATCGAAATTATGCTCCTAATGAATTGTAAGAGACAATATGTTTTTTTGTTTTATTTCAGCAGAAGTGAAGACCTGTATTGTGAATGACTGAAGCCATGGCTTACTGGATCCAGCTTCACTGGAGAATCTGGCTGTTGCTTCCACTGGCTCTGGATCATCTTGCTCTCGCTGAAGATCCGAAGCCCACCAGATGGCCTCTTTACCCTCAGAAGCCTGTGGTTCTGGTCTGGAACGCCCCAACAGAAGACTGCAGGCCTCGGCAAAACATCCACCTCCAGCTCGATCAGTTTCAGATTGTGGCCTCTCCGAACGAAGGCTTCACCAAGCAGAACCTCACCATGTTCTACAAAGACCGTCTAGGTCTGTATCCGCACTTTCAGGATGGAGTGCCTGTCAGTGGTGGACTACCGCAGATGGCCAGCCTCACGCACCACCGAGAGAAGATGCCGGAGGGGATTGCGAAGTACATTCGCGACCCGTCTGCACGAGGCCTGGCCGTGATCGACTGGGAGGAATGGCGTCCGATTTGGATACGAAATTGGGACGCCAAAAACATTTACAAGATCCAATCACAGCGCTTAGTGGCTCAGAAAAACCCAGGCTGGACTCAAAACCAGATAAAAAAAGTAGCCCAGCAGGAGTTTGAGATGTCCAGCCGTGCATTCATGCTGAAGACGTTAATGCTGGCCAAAAGCTTGCGTCCGAACCAGCTTTGGGGCTTCTACCTCTTTCCTGACTGCTATAACCACGACTATCGTCGCAGTCTGGAGAACTACACGGGACGCTGCCCGGATGTGGAGGTGGCCAGGAACGACCAGCTGAAGTGGCTGTGGACTGAAAGCACAGCTCTGTTTCCATCCATATACATGAAGTCCGTGTTGCGTTCATCATCCTCCGGTCGCCAGTTTGTCCGAAACCGGGTGAAGGAGGCAATGAGATTGGCGGCAGTGGGAGAGGGATTGGCACGTCCTGTTTTTGTCTACAGCCGGCCTACGTATGACGATGAGCTGCAACTGCTGACAGAGGTGGGTTTGTAGAAATTAACTTGATATGTAGTAACAAAAAACACTATTTCAACTTATTGGCATTTAGCTAAACTCTGCCCCCCATCCCTCCTAAATTACTGTTGGTAACTCAGACAAGCTTTACAGAACTTCATTTAAGAATGAAATGAAGATTCTGCTAAATTCCGGAGAAAGTGATTAACATTTATTGCATGTTATTCTTATGTAGGCTTGAATTAAGTGCAACATTGTTAAGCATATTTATTAGACAGTTTTAGAGTGTCTGAGGATTTAAGATTGATTTTTCCATTTCCTCTTCATTTAATCCAATTACTGATTTTTGATTGTAGAACCGCTAAAAATGGTACAGTGTGTTGGGTTATACTCTTAATATTATACTAATAATCTGAGTCAGTGTGAAAATGTAAGAACATTAAGTTGGTCATGTAAATTTTTGATTTCTGATTTTGCAGAGTAAAATCTCATTGCAGATTAAAGTTTAGATGTCATCTTGTTAAATTTAAGTTTTGTTTGAGACACTTTCGTGATGGAGAAACATCTAAGACTGTAGCAAAACTTTCCATTTGACCTTCATTTAATCCCAATACTCCCAAATAGGATGGAATTAAATGTTTTATTATTTGTAGCTTTTAAAATACATTTATTTACTCTTTTATGTAGCTTAATTTGCAAATTAACTAACATTAAATGAGTAATTTTACATTTATTTAGCTAATGTATTCCTATTACAATAATTACTATTCATGTAAAAAAAATTCTATGTAAAACTACCTAATACATTTAGTATTTAAATTAATTTAAATAAAGGGGGTTTTATTGATGTTCTAAAATGTTCAGTGTTTTGTAAAACTGTATGAAAATTACATTTTACTATAGATTTAGATGTTTTAGTTTATGTCTGTTGAAGTAAATTCAAAGCTATCCTAAGATACATAGATCTCCATACATGTATATCAAAAGCTTGTCTGATGGTATTTTGAATGGTGATGGTTGCTAGGGTACCAGAGCCTTGTAACATTTGTAAGACAAGGCTTAGCAAATAGACAATAAAATGTATGTTAATCGCTCCATTTGACCCGCAGCTAAACTTTGACATGTAACAGAATGTGTGGAAATGAAGGTTGACCTTAAGGGACGAAATATTCCATTCAGCTGTCAGTGACTCTCCAGTCTGTTTGTTCAAAGGCCAGAGACGTTTTCAGAGTGTCTGCAAATAAGTCTTCTATTGTTTATATTAGAGAAGTTCACATGCATAACTGTGTTTTTGTCTCCATAAAGATCTTCAGGTTTTATGCAGCCAAAAAACAAAATATTTAAAGCAAGATATATTCATAAAGATTTTAAGTTTATAGGACTGTTGTTGTTTTTTATTATTATTATTTATTTTTGGAATTTTGTGGTCCTTGAGGCTGGATTTGAACTCGGGACACCCGTAACACAACAGTCACATGTCCATGCACTGCCCAATAGGCTTTTTTTTTTGTAAAAATACTTTCTTCTATCCCAGTTCTAACTACATGATTCATCCAGAAATGTGAATCTGTGGTGTTTTCATAACATTGCTCTGTTTATTCCACCATCCCAACCGACTCTGCAATTTTATTGAGGATTAAAGCGAGTGTATGTGGTCTTTGTGTGGTTTATCACTAAACTTTTCTTACATAACCATCATCTCGGTGACCTGTTGCATGAAGCTAGCAGAAGTTTCTGAGTAGGTTTAGAGTTGACTAAACCAGACAAATTCAGCGGGGGACTGGCTTCATTGCATCAGATATATGTCACTTTGCTCACAGCTAATTGGTCCAGTTTGGGTTTGTGATCTCTAAAGGCAAGACAAGGCAACATTTCTTTCTAAAGCACATTAAAAACAGCAGCACCTAACCAAAGTGCTGAAATGTAAGAGCATAAGATCTCTAAACCACAATAAAACCTGCTCAGGAGCAGGGTAGCCCTGTAGCTAACTGTGAGTTACTGTGGTGATGAAACCTGTTCAAAACCAACCCACCTTCTTAAGCCCGAAAACTCTTGAGTTTGCACAAACTAAATGCAAACTTACCTGGGTAAAAACCAAAACCAGCGTTGTGCAGCAGGCCTCTGCTCTTTATCTGTGTTTATGTGTATGTGTGTGTGTGTGTGTGTGCAGGAGAACAGGAAGGGTGCTGGTCACACGTACATTGCCACAACCACCACACCAGCTGATTTCCTACTTTATTTCCACTGATTAAGTTGATGTTACACAAATGTCCCCATTCAGTATGTGTGACCTTAACACACAGCTTTCAAAATTATCTAAATAAACGAATAAACTGTTTGTTTTCGATGAAAATTTGTTTAAAAAAAATCAAGAACCAATCACTGATTCCTTTATTTGTGTCTGTGCAGATGGATTTGGTGTCCACCATTGGAGAAAGTGTGGCTCTGGGTGCAGCTGGTATCATTTTCTGGGGTGATGCTGCTTATGCCAGCAGCAATGTAAGCATTCACACACCACATTATATCAGAAATAGTGCTTGTTAAGGGGTTTCTACTGATCCGAGTTCTAATAATATTAATTATTGGTTCTTCTATTGACCAGATTAACCGTATAAACATAATATTTCAAGACTGAAGCGACTTATATTTACTTGATTATTCGTACATATTGCACTGTAATATGTTATAAAAACCACAAAGCTTTGATAAAAAAACTATGCATTTAAATATCATCGTACTTCGAATGATTCTATTTTTGGTCAATATTAAAGGGATTCTCAACCCCAAAATGAACATTTTGTCATGAATCACGTCATTCTAAACCCGTCAAAGCTTCGTTCATCTTTGGAATACTGTTATTTAGATGAAAACCGTGAGGCTTGTAACTGTCCCATAGACTGCCAAGTAAGTTACACTGTCAAGTGTCATGATTCTGCCTTTGTGTCCTGATTTTCCTGGTCTTGGGGCGGGATCATGACAGGCCCATGTTTTATGTGCAAGCACATGGCCATTTGTTTGGGCCATGTGCTTGCGTTGTCTTGTCACCTTACCCCGCCCCCTTGTCATCATCTCGTAATCATTTGATTGTTGCTTTCACCTGTGTCACCTGTTCCTGATTAGTTTGCTCCCCATTTAATCTCCTCATGTTCTCTGTCCTGTGTTGGTACATTGTCTAACCTTGAGCGGTCCGTGAGTAAGCCTGTTGAGAGTCTTGTCAAAGTAGTAGTTTGTTCCTGTTTCTGTTGTAGTCTAGTTTGTCAAGTGTTAGTCTAGTTTAGTCATCCTTCGTCTGTCTAGTACTTGTTTTGCCCCCTCGTGGGTTTTGTTTTTCCTGTTATTTGTTCATTAAACTGTGTTGCTGTGACAACTGTCTGCAATTGAGTTCATCCCTCCACCACCCACCCTGACAGTCAAGGTCTATAAAAGTATGAAAGATTAGAATAGTTCATCTGCCATCAGTGGTTCAACTGTAACGTTATGAAGCGACGAGAATACTGTTCACAACAGTCGCAACAGTCACAAGCCTCCTTCAATCTTCAATTGTGTTTCCTTCTCTTTATCTGGTTCATCATTCAGGGCACTTGTTCCAGTCTGAACCAGTACTTGCGGGGTCCACTGGGCCGTTACCTCCTCAACGTCTCCACAGCAGCCGAGCAGTGCAGTCGCTTCCTGTGCAGTTCCCACGGCCGCTGTCTGCGCAGACATCCCAACATGGACACGTATCTGCATCTTGACTCAGTGACTCACACGATAGTAAGCGAGGGGAGTGAACTGCGCGTGAAGGGAGATGTGAGTAAGGAAGAGCAGCGGCGGATGAGTGAAGACTTCCAGTGCCAGTGTTTCAGTGGGTATCAGGGCGAGAGGTGTGATCTCGAGGACCCTCTTCAGCAGCAGGGAGACGGACATGCATTGAAAGCATTATGGATTTACCTTCTCACTCCATTGCTGCTGCATTTACTGACCTGAGCATACGCCACAGACACTTGAACTTTGCTTATGAAATGCTTGGCTGGTCAGTGCGCTCCAAGTGCTGTTGTGAAAAGGGTCCTTCGCTTTCATGAAGTCATGTGGGTGAGCTTGAAATCGACATTTACACAGGAAACTCAGAGTTCCTTGGAGTTTAAATAAGCACTTTTGTTTGTTGTCACACGTTACTCACACAAAAGTTGAGCCAGATGTAGGATATTGTGCAACTGGAAAATCTAATGAAGATTTATGACTAACTGAGGAGTGGATTCATTCAGAAGAAGTCTTTGCTTTAAAACCGTTTAAACTGGTGCACAATTACGTTTTAAGTGGCTTTCTTGGTTTGAGTGTAGATTTGAGATTTGACTATAAAGATGTAGGTTATCTAACACTACAGTGTAGGGTGCAAACGTCATATGTAGTTAAGCAAATACACATGTTTTGTTTGAATAGGATTCTGAGCCTTAAAGGAACAGTTCAACCTAAAAGGAAAATTGTCATTTTTTACTCCATATTACATCGTTTATATTTAAGTCTTTTCCTGAATACCTTCAGAAGACTTGAAATATAGTACATGAGCTGTGTGAACCACTTTTAATAGCTCACACAAAAAATAAAATTAGCATCAAAATGTATTTTTATCACAAATTAACTTGGTTAAAGATTGTTGATTATTTACACTACTTGTTTATTATAGTTTTTGTCAGCTGTTTGGACTCTCATTCTGACGGCACCCATCCATTGATGCATAAGTGATCTAATGATAATTTTCTTAAAATATATTCTGGTGAAGAAACTTAACTCCTCACATCTTGGATGGCCTGAGGGTGAGTACATTTAAAGCAATTTTTCATTTTTGGGTGAATTATTCCTTTTAAATGAGACTTCTAGTGCTGGAAATGTGGATGCATGTCATGCAATGTTGCTTATGTTGGCTGACCTGAGTTTGAATCTGCCTTCTGTGTCACTTCCTGATCACAACCCCTGTTTCCCATCCTGTCCTGTTCTATAAAGACACACCCCTAAATAAATAACTAAAGAAGATACTACTAAAGAACTGACGTTATTTATATCCTGTAATTTAAAAAGTCTTTGGCAACTTTGTACTATATCCTCTTTATTACTGTTTCATGGACTAATTAACTGTTAAATCAGCTTATATTTTTATGCACATTTTTTGCTTCGTTCAGGATCTCTGTCAGTGTTGTAACCGTGATCGTTATGTTATGAGAGTTATGAGACCGCACTTAAATTCATATGTGAAAAGGCACTGGACTGTGAGGTATGCATATGCATTATATCTTTAAATTGCCAATTAATTTTGACTTTTGTAGATTTTTAAAATTTGTGATTCATAGAGAAACCCTTTTATATTGCATTTGATAAAAAAAAAATTGACTGGTAATATTGTCCATTCGTTTTTGTTCATTTCATTTCGCGTTTGTTGTCTCAAACAGATTTTGTCCAGTAACCATTCAGTGTTTCTCAGTTACTGTATTTTTTGAGGATAAAAGAATTCACTAAATGGAAGGAGACGTATGAGTCAACAAACCTTGGATCTGCTCGGAGCAAGGACCAGCCCAAATTACAGGGTTTACAAACCAAGAAAGTTATATTTGTTGCTTTTAACTATCTGAGCTTTTACTCAAAATAGAATCAGAAGCAATATGAAATATGGTGGGTCTTGTTAATCTTTAATCACTTTAGTAATGACATGCAGCTGCAGCGTTTTATGGTGTTACCCACAAATGTAACTTTCTGTTCCTTGTTTGTTAATTTGAGCTATTTGCATATATAAAGGATGTTTTCTGACTATCAAGATAAGAGATCTGAAAATTGCTTCCTTGTTTTCGAGAATTAACATCATAATTTTGAAATGTTGTTATCCACATGACCATAAATGACAAGCCATCTACATGGAAAACAAACTTCCTTTAAAACAATGACATTCAGAGCAGTTTTTCAATAAAAAGATGCAATAGATTGTACTATTGTACAGTAATAATTTGATATAGGCCTGTATCATGGCACTAAATGATTACCATATTGGTATGGCATGGCATTTACAATGATATTTCAAATATATAACCAAACATGTGCAAGAATATGATATTGCTGTGGTCTAGTAAGTGGTAATTTTAAATAAGGGAGCATTTTGTTGAGTCTTATCATATAAAAGACATTCAATTTGTATAAGATTTATGTCCTTCCTGAAATAGGCATGTGTAAGAAATATGTGATGAATGACATAGAAAGCACATTTTTATACAAATAAACAAAACAAAAGTATCTAGATATCATTTTGTAGTTTCGTACTTTTTTAATGTATAAAGTGGGCCAATCTGATACACTACTAATAGTACCACTGTCTACATTCTCGGCGTTTGTAGGTTTTGCTGCATCAAGTCACAGTTCCTCTTTTTAACACATCCGAAATATAAACAACAAATAGTATTTCACAATAATTCTTCTAATAAAAATAAACATCTAAACTTATTTCGTCAGATCTTGACAATGTAATGTGTGTATTTAAATTCACGTTTTGTGTAAAAATCAACTAACATAAAAGTACCGTTGTAATAAACTTCCCTTAAAAAAAGTACTGAAAGTAATACTTAGGTATACTTTTAAATCATGGTTCTACAATTCATGTAAAAAGGTGGAGGTAAAAGTGTACTTTTCGATACTTATGTGTTTATTTGGATATGTAATATTCATATATCATGACATTAATATGATCCTTTCAAATATTTCAAAGGATATTATGAACATACCATCATGATTGTGTCCAAAACCATGGTAACATGTCCAAAATGTTAAATAATAATGTTAATCATTTTCCCCAACTTTGTAACCTGCCTCTGTTTCCCAGTGAAAAATCATGTACATTATAAAGTCACGTTTCAGGGGAAAGGTCTGCACACCACACACACACTTAATGTAGTGCTTCCTGAAGTGGATGATTATTATGGATAATGAGTTGTTCGGGATAAAGTATACCTTTGTTCAAAAAAAATTACCTCTCATCATTGAAATTACCTTTTGAAATTAGACTGTAGCTCGGCTTCATTTCCATTTAAATTGCCTCTGCTCTTGTGACATCACATGTGGAGGGGATGCTAAACGCTCTGCGTTCCCAATGTTGCAGGTCCAACATGTCAACGTTTCCAAGGATGGACAGGCTTGGACATGGGTTGTGTCCTCTGGTGGTGTTTGCCATCTTTTTGCATCTGTTGTGGGTCATCCATCCTCTCTTTTCACCCATCTCCCATTTTTTCCATATAGAACCAGCCAACAGAGTGATGCATGTCTCGATTTGGGTTTGAGCTGGATTTGAGCATCTTTGACATCATGCACAACTGTGAGCAGGCCTTCCTGGGAGACAACATCATCTACTCGGACAAGTTGGGAGAGTATCCTTACTATGATATTGGCGGTGAATCAGTGTATGGAAGTATTCCTCAAAACGCCAGCCTGGACCAGCACCAATGGACTGACATCCCAGATTTGGGATTTCACAGGCTTGCTGTCATCGACTGGGAAAATTGAAGGCCGCTGTGGAAAGTGACAATAAGGAAGTCTACTGGAATTGCTTCAGGGCTTTAGTGAAAGCCAAACATCCTATTTGAAAGCCAGATCAGATAAAAAAGGAAGCGGTGAGGGGTTAATTCAAGGACACTTAACAGGCCTTCATGGAGGAGACGTTAAAACTGGGCCATAGAGAGCGTCCTGGAGGGTTATGGGGGTTTTATGGCTTCCCCCCCTGCTGCTATAATTATCAGTACAAGAAGAACGAGACGTATATAGGTGAGTGTCCTGCTCTGGAGATGAAGAGGGCTGTACCCTGATATCTATCTGGATCTCGGGCTCCAGGGCCAAGGTCGGGATATCTTGCTGTACAGCTGCCATCAGATCCTGGAGGCCATGAGGGTGAAGGAACAGACCACCCATCGGCCTCCATCTGTCTTTCCCTACGCCAGGATCGTCTACACCTACTCCATGGAGTTTCTCTCACAGGTGAGTGCAGAGTAAAGGCCCGTTCAGTTTGTAACGTAAATTTTTGGGTTTCCAAGGCAACATTACTTAGTTTAATGTAGTTTAGCTTGATGTATTAAATAACTTAAACTTAAATAAAAAATAATATTTATAATACATAAATAATTGAATATATTAAAAGAAGAAAT
Organism: Carassius carassius; assembly: GCF_963082965.1. Classification (NCBI taxonomy): domain Eukaryota; kingdom Metazoa; phylum Chordata; class Actinopteri; order Cypriniformes; family Cyprinidae; genus Carassius; species Carassius carassius. The sequence continues at coordinate 2,922,304 of NC_081771.1, forward strand.
TATATACAGAAAATACTTAAAATGACAAAAACGCACCATAAAATTACTGGAATGAAAATTAGTCTTAAATTCAGTATTTCGTCTGACCTGACTAGTCTATACATATTTAGATATTCAAGTGATTATTGTCATGTTTATTGATTATGATCTATTGTACCTGGCAATAAAAAAGACCAATAAGGAGAACTATATCAATAACTAAATTATATTGTTCTGTTTATTATAAGCACATGTTCAGTTTGTTCACATGCTGCTTTAAATGCTTATGCTTTAGAAACTCTCACTGAATTCTGATTGGCTTAAATTAAAGGTTTAAAATATGTAACTTAACAAAAAAGGTTTGTGTCACTTTGTGTTTTCTGGAGGACTTGGTGCACACTATCGGTGAGAGCTGCTGGTGTCGTGCTGTGGGGAGATGGAAACTACTCTCAAACAAAGGTTGGAGTGACGTTGATTATTACACAAATGCACTCATACACTTCTGATAATTGTATATTAGTGGTTGGCTAGAAAGCTGGAGTGGATTATGCATTGACAAGCTGTTTAAGATTTAAAAGAATTGACTCCATAGGGAAACTGGCATCACACTAGAATCTTTCCATCAAGTCATTCTCAGGTGAACATGAACAGAAGTGGGTAAACAAGCACATATCTTTTTACTGTATGCAAAATAATTCTAGTTTAGTCAACTCTGACCTCCAAGTTCACTTAGATTGAACAATAAAGGATGTAATTGTCAGAGATTCATGTCCTTTAAAAAAATATAAAACCTGAAATAAAATGTAAATATATGACGAATAACTTCAACTTAAACAACTTTAAATATATATATATATATATAATTTTTTTTTTTTTAACTCAAATAAATGTTTATGTTGGACTGCTAAAATAATTAAAACTGAAACAAACTGAAAGCAGTTAAAGCAACATAGAAATATTAAGAAATATAAGAAGAAGAAAAAACATATAAAAATGACAAAAGCATGTAACAAAACTACTAGGACTTACACAAAAATGAAAACGGTTGATAAAAATAAAAACGAATTCACGATATTAATAAATACTATGATAATATGTAAATATTGCTAAAATAACACTAAAAAATGAACTTAAAACTTAAGTTAAACAGAGAAAATACATGGTTTGCAGTGTTATAAAAACATTTATTATTATCAATAGAATTTATTTATAACTTATTATTTACACAAAACAGAAGCAATGGAGTACACATAGATTTTTGCTAATTCATTTATATCTGATAAATAATGAAATTGTTTCAGAAATGTATGATCTTATCTATATATATATATGACACTGGAATGAATAATTATAAAAGTTATATTCAAATTATATTAAATTCAAATCAGGTGCTAATTTTCAGCATTTTATGCACTAATATATATTTCAAAACATGCAATTATTTTGGGAAATTGGCTTCTTATGGTGTCACATGCTTTTGTTTGCTTGTTTCATAATTCTTATGCTTGATCATATATATATATATATATGTATGTATATATATATATATATATATATATATATATATATATATATATATATATATATATATGGATGTATATAAATTACATAAAATATAAATTAAATGATTAAATAATTAAATTACATATTATTAGAATTTAAATAATGAAATATAAATAATTATTTGTAATGAACTAGTGAAATAATTTAAAATAAAATAAAAAAACTGACCAGTTCAGTTGCCATACCTAAGATACATGCTTCCTTGTCTAATAAATAGATATAATTTTTAACTTCCATATATAAATTGTAAACATAACATATACCACATATACCTGCACACATAAACACAACAAATGGCCATGGCTTGTCTCCTCTGTGCAGAAGGCCTGTGTAGTGGTTCGGGACATCCTGGACAACACGTTTGGTTACTACATTGTGTTAACGTGACAGAGGCGGTGTTTCTCTGCAGCCAGACTGTGTGCTCGTCCAAGGGCCGGTGTCTCAGAAGACCCCGAGCGGCACAGACTACCTGCATCTGGACCAAGCTGAATGGTCCATCGTTCCCAGAAGGAAGCTGCCCGAGCCTGTTAGCGGGGATCCGTCTCATGTAGCCCACGGGAGGTTCAGGACAGTTGAAGGGGAAACAAGTGGATTCACAGCCAGCTTTAGGTTCCAGTGTTTCCTGGGCTGGGAAGGAGAACAGTGTCAGAAACCAGGGCCTGTAGAGTGTTTACATGACAGAAATTAGATTAGATTAGATTCAACTTTATTGTCACTGCCCATGTAAGGTACAAGGCAACGAAATGCAGTTATCATCTAACCAGAAGTGCAATAAGCAGTAAGTACAGAATATACAAGGTCTACAATATGTACAATAACTATACAGATAAGTATTATGGACATAATTTACAGATTTTAAACAAGGACCAGCTGTCCCTGAATCTGCTGGTCCTTGTCCAAATGACTAGAAGACTGTTGGGGTTAAAGCTCAGGGCGGTTCACCTGAAGCTGAACAACACATTACCACTGTGGACTTGACTTTATTTTACAGGGTTTAACAATTGTACTTCTCTTGAAGTCATTTTAGATAAATGTGTACTACATTACCACATGTTTCCATGCTTGCTAGGCTAGCTAGACTTAAAAATTAAAATAAAAAATAAAGATGCAGTTTTATTTTGATTGTTTGTTTATATCAAACATACACAAAACCCTGAGAATGCAAATATTCATTCAATCATTTAAATCTCAAGGAATATATGGAATAAACTATTCTGACAAATTGTTAATTAACAGGTGTACCTTTTTTCCATTATGATTGCATTTTTATACAGTTTTCTGCATTAAAAATGCCTGTTATACAGTTATGTATGCATGATTTAATTTACTGTAAAATACTCAAACAGAAAAGGCATGCGAAGCAGACAAAATAGTGCTAAAATCAGGTTTTCATCACAATATCATTTTGAATGCAGAACTTTAAAAAAAATGTAAATCAAAGAAAGTTAAAATAAAGTTAATCAAGCTGAGAAAATAAAGTTCTGTTGCTTTTATTCCATGTCTGTTGGATTTTACATCATTTAAAAGCTAGAATACTCTTCTAAATTTTACAAAACCAACGTTTAGCATATATATGCTTTTTAAGTCTTTTTAGCATTTAAAATACACCGTCTTTCTTTCCTGAGACAACAAACAACGCATACTTGAATTGCATTCAGGTATATGCAGATTTTGTCCAATAAAACCATATCAAGATTTAGCATGCCCCGCCTTCT